>NC_084548.2:27275000-27317500 GCF_033978685.3 Nerophis lumbriciformis | reverse complement strand
TCACCCACACCCGACCAACCCCTATTTTCAAAGGCTGGACAAAGTTGGTAGCAGCAAAAACTGGAGCACCGCAGAGCAAAGCTTTACAGCTGTCAAAAACCTTTTGCTTGAGCTCTGCCATCTCTTGGTCCCTCTGGTGGATCTGGCCTTGCGCTATCTCCAGCTGCCTCTTGGCATCTCCCAGTGCAGAGAACAGATCCAGCTTGATCCTGGTCTCTGCATTCAGGCTGTTCTCCAGGTGCAGAGTCTTCTCCTTCATGGCGGACAGCGCCGACATCAGCACCTCTGTGTCTTTCTCATTCTTCTTGTACTTGGGCAACTCCTGACACTTGCCCTCCAGATCCTGAATCTGCTCTTCCTTGAGTCTTATGTCCATGCTGAGCTTCTTGCACTCAGTCTCCAGTTCTCTAATTCGACTACACGGTGAATCATTGGACTCCACTCTTGTAGCAGCAGCTAAAGCCACCGCCCTGGCAGCCGTGGGTTCCTCCATCTTCTTCCTCTTCCTCTCGTCAGCCAGATGTTTTTCAGCCAGGATGCGACCTTCCTGCTCGGCTTTTAGCCTGTTTTCCAGCTGGGAGATGGTCTGCTTATCTTTCCGTTTGGCCCCTGCAGCATGACAGTTGGCTACCAAGTGACCTTTTCTGTGACAATAAAAGCACTCTCGTTCTTCTTTAGCACGAGCCCTGGCTTGTAATGGGGAGAAGGATGGAGCGACAGGAGGCATCTCAGAAGATGGCCTAAACACAGTTTTATGTGTCAGAACATACTCATCAGAAAAAACTGATGCATCTCTCAATGTGGTAACCTTTTGCTCATTTAAGTACACCACACATGGTGCTGGAGCGCACTTTTTAAAAGCCTCCAGTAAGACAAGTTCTCTAAGAGAGTTAAAATCTGTGGCCTTGCTCGCTTTGCACCACCTGTCAAAACGAACACTTAACTCTCTGGCAAAGTCCACAAATGTTTGTTCATGTTTCTTTCGATAGTCCCTAAACTTCTGTCGGTAAGCTTCAGGCACCAATTCATAAGCTCGTAGGATTGAAGCCTTAACCACCTCATAGTCCATACTTTGATCTAAAGACAAGGCCGCCATTGCCTCCTGAGCCTTACCGGTTACTTTACTCTGCAGTAAAGTTGCCCAAATATCCTTAGGCCAGCGCAGAGCAGTGGCAAGCCGTTCAAATGTCTGGAAGTACACATCCACCTCGGTTTCCCTGAATTCTGGAATACACACTTGTCTCCTGATGTCATATGTATCTGATGTAGGTGTGGGATTACTCTGAGTGGTAGACTGCGCAGCAGCCATTTCCAGCTCCAGCTTTCGCAGCCTTATCTAGAAGAAGAAACACAAAACAAACAAACCACCACTACGTGGAACGTAACAGTTACGTTAACATACCAGGCACGTTCTCAGTTGGTTATTTATGCCTCATATAACGTACACTTATTCAGCCTGTTGTTCACTATTCTTTATTTATTTTAAATTGCCTTTCAAATGTCTATTCTTGGTGTTGGGTTTTATCAAATAAATTTCCACCAAAAATGCGACTTATACTCCAGTGCGATTTATATATGTTTTTTTCCTTCTTTATTATGCATTTTCGGCCAGTGCGACTTATACTCCGGAGCGACTTATACTCCGAAAAATACGGTACTAAACATTGTTTAGATGAGAAGTAACATGAGAGTACAAACCCAGCAGTAAGGTCTTGATACCGGACAAGAGCTGTAAGCATTTTAGCACATGTTTTGTTAGTGAAATATACACACAATTATACATATTTGACCACTTTTGATATTTCAGGGAATAGCTTAACTTCCCTCACAGTGTCATAGCAATCGCCACTGATGAGAAGCATTCCTTTAATGTTTACACGTAATAATAGCTATTTATACAATGATGCGTAATAGACAATGTTAGTCGGTCCGTTAGTTAGTTAGTTATTTAACTGCAGTATTAACAGCAGACAACATGCTGACATTTCCACTGCTGCTGAGATGACATTCCCGCTGGGCTCGTGTTAAGTTTCTGCATATAATCTCCTCCCTTTGAAGAAATATCCTCTTTGCAAGAATTGAAAGTTGCCCTGTTGTTGTCCTTTTTTCCGTGAAATGTAACTCCCGAGCATTTATGCATGTTTTTACCATCACAGCACACAGATTTGCGTGGATGTGAATAACAACAATCTGTTTGAAACAGTAGACCAACAATAAATAGGCAGTCAACAGTAAAACAATTAAAACACATAATGTCATCGATTATTTTTCATGGTTGACTACGCCTTGATTAAGTCAACTAATCATGGTAGCACTTTTTTACACATATACTGTGGTGTTTTTTTTACAGCCATGCTTTTATTTTGAAGGTCAGACACTACCGGCTACTGAATGTGTTGTACAGTATGCTTGTGTTGCCCAGTTGAAAAGTGCATATACTTAAATTATTTGGCAGGAGATCAACTGCAAAAACTAAACATATATATTATATATGTTATAAGCGAATTGCCTGACAACACAGAAACTATCACCGATTAACAACAAATTGTTAGCATCCAGAGTGTATGGATCCACTCCATTACATTCAGCTATTTTTTGATCACATCTGGCTTGTATTTCTGCCACTTAACCTTTAAAGTAGACTCACATCTGTGCTGCTGAAGGTAAATTAACAGCAGCCATATTGAGTATTTGCCATTCGTTTGGTAAAATCAAATAATGGGAACAACCTAAGGTAGCGGGGTTGGGAGAGTGGCCGTGCCAGCAACCTGAGGGTTCCTGGTTCGATCCCCATCTTCTACCAACTTAGTGATGTCCGTTGTGTCCTTGAACAAGACACTTCGTCCTTGCTCCTGATGGGTGGTGGTTAGGGCCTTGCATGGCAGCTCCTGCCATCAGTGTGTGAATGTGTGTGTGAATGGGTGAATGTGGAAATAGTGTCAAAGGGCTTTGAGTGCCTTGAAGGTAGAAAAGCGCTGTACAAGTATAACCCATTTACCATTTAACCTCTAAATCAGGGGTGTCAAACTCAAATACAGAGTGGGCCAAAATTTAAAACTGAATAAAGCCAAGGTTGAACAAATGAACCTTTTAATAGGGACCCAAACAAGTTTTGCATTAAATATTGAACAAGCAAGGCTTATATAACTTTATAGTGACATGCAAAATCGAGTTTTAAATAATAATATTAATGATTAAAAAATATCAATGGCATATCAAATACGGTACAATTTAAATAAAAATTGAATGCCTCTTTTCTATTTGCAGCCTTCTGAGGTAAATATCAACATTAACTTTTTCCACAAGCTAAGAAATTTGAAAATAAAATAACAATGAATAAACCAACCATTCAGGACTTTAAACTGCTCAGTTTGCAACACACTGATCTAATCTGATGTGTCCAAGCCAGATACCTGCCATCTTTTCTTGGATGCTAGTTCATTAATGTCGGGGCTCAGGCTTTGAGCTGAGGCAACCTTCATTATCGAACGAAGGTGTCATTATATCTCGTAGCGGACCACAGTCTTGGGAGCGTGCCTTAAAGGCACTGCCTTTAACGTCCTCTACGAGCTGTCGTCACGTCCGCTTTTCATCCATTCTAACAACGTGCCGGCCCAGTCACAAGATATGTGCGGCTTCTATACGCACACACACACGTGAATGCCATGCATACTTGATCAAAAGCGATACAGGTTACACTGAGGGTGGCCGAATTAACACTGTTAGAAATATGCGCCACACTGTGAATCCACACCAAACAAGAATGACAAACACATTTCGGGAGAACATCCGCGCCGTAACACAACATAAACACAACAGAACAAATATCCAGAACCTTTTGCAGCACTAACTGTTCCGGGCTGCAATATGCACCCCCGCTACCACCAAATTTGGCCCGCGGGCCAGAGTTTGACACCCATGCTCTAAATCATGTGTTTGTAATCCAGCACTAGGGTTGCTGGATTGTCTTTGATTTTTTTGGCCAGCTCAAAAGGGGCCTCGTGTATTAAGAGTTACATGGATTACCTACTAAAAATAGGTGTATGTTCGAATCCATAAAACATAGCACAGAAGCAAAAATTCAGATGTATTAAAGAGCGCACAAACACAAATCCAAGTATCTTTCTTTTTTACATCTCAATCAACTTGAAATCGACAGCAAAAGTGTGCGTAGCTGAGCACACCCAGACTGCGCCCAGGCCCCGCCCCATTATAAATACGCAAATCATATTAAAAGCAGCCATATGCTTGATTTTGGCACGATCTGGCCAATCACAAGTCAGTAGAAGGTGCTTCTTTCTCGTGTTTCGAGCAAAACACAGAGCGATTGTTAGCCTGTCATTGCTGTGTCGCAGATAATTGAACACAGGCTGAATTTTTTTTTTAAATGGTCGGGGTCAGAAAAGAAAGTGAAGAAGAAGATAGATGTGTGTGGCCGAAACTGACTCGGGGAAATTAGTGCTACACCCTATTTCAAAAGATAGTTACAATGAAATGTAAAACTTTAGAAGGCAGTTGACTCTGGCTACCACCAATTCACAAGTATGATTTGTGTAACTTGCAACAAAATGTAGCCTGCTCACATGAGCAAGATTAGAGTTTATGTAACAAATTATGTAATATTTGGTTAATATTATTTGTTTTTTTAGATTTAGACATACCAGCCTTGTCCCAAAGGATACAAAAAACATTGAGTATGGTTTGAATACTTAATTTATTATTACAACACAGGAGAACTATACTTGCGGTAGCAGCCACAGTAGTGACAGAAAGGCGGGTCATTGGTCCCGGGTCCCCGGAGCCATTAATGTGCTGCAAACACTGGCGGCTGCTGTTCACTTGACTCGCCAGGCTGATGTTGGAGTCACAGAAGCACATTGTGACAGCAATAGCAAAATGATCACTTAGATAAATTGATAGACCTCCTCACAAATACTACTATAAATTTGAATCATCAAGACAAAAAAATATTTTTGTGTCCTTGTCTCAATCTTTTTTATATTGTTGAAGTCAAATGTTGGCAAATAACGTCCACCTCTGGGTGTCGCCAAAGTATCCACAACCTGTAAAAATATACAGTATGTATGTGAAGCATGAAGTTGGCATGAGGCACCACACATTTTCCACATAAACATCAGTCATGATACATCTTAACTTTGCAGTAAAAAAGTGTGTACTCCAGGTTTTTGTGCGAAAGCAAACTTCCCAGTTGGCACAAGACATTGATATAACGTTGATTATACATACATGTCCTTTAAAACTGACTTTGAAACAACGTTGCAAATTAGTTGTATTTGTAAATCGAAACAATGTTGGTGTCTAACTAGGGATGTCCGATAATGGCTTTTTGCTGATATCCGATATTCCGATATTGTCCAACTCTTTAATTACCGATACCGATATCAACCGATACTGATATATACAGTCGTGGAATTAACACATCCATCCATCCATTTTCTACCGCTTATTCCCTTTGGGGTCGCGGGGGGCGCTGGAGCCTATCTCAGCTACAATCGGGCGGAAGGCGGGGTACACCCTGGACAAGTCGCCACCTCATGCCTAATTTGGACTACCAGGTATGGTGAAGATAAGGTCCTTTTTTTAAAAATTTATAAAATAAAAAAACATTTCCTTGAATAAAAAAGAAAGTAAAACAATATAAAAACAGTTACATAGAAACTAGTAATTAATGAAAATTAGTCAAATTAACTGTTAAAGGTTAGTACTATTAGTGGACCAGCAGCACGCACAATCATGTGTGCTTACGGACTGTATCCCTCGCAGACTCTATTGATATATATTGATATATAATGTAGGAACCAGAATATTAACAACAGAAAGAAACAACCCTTTTGTGTGAATGAGTGTAAATGGGGGAAGAAAGGTTTTTGGGTTGGTGCACTAATTGTAAGTGTATCTTGTGTTTTTTATGTTGATTTAATAAAAAAACCCCAAAAAAAACGATACCGATAATAAAAAAACGATACCGATAATTTCCGATATTACATTTTAAAGCATTTATCGACATCTCTATGTCTAACGTTGGAGCCACGTTTTTGGATGGGAAATTACTAAATTTCAATGGTCAAATCAACGTCACAACCTGACTTTGTCAGGTTGTGACGTTGTCATCAAAAAGCATGTTGTTTAAACGTTAGGTTTGAGTTGCTCAACGTCAGCACCTAATTCAACAAGTTCTCAACATTGTTTTAATGTATTGTGCCTGCTGGGTTAATACATGGTCTTTTTCTTTGTGACTTTGGACACTGGAGGGTTCTTTTTGCCATCACAAACGCTGAATCAGATAAACTGAATGATGAACTTTCTTAATTGAGTACGACTGCAAAATAATTTACCAAAGCTGTGAGTGCCATCACTTTGGTAAAGAAAGTGAGAAACACTATTGAGTTCGAGAAATAACTTGTAAAAAAGGTGATGAAGGTGACGTCTCCCTTGCCCTCCTCCCTCTTAGCAGAGGAACGATGCAGGTACACATTTGATTGGTTCGGCAGTTGAAGTGTACGTTTGAGGGCTAACGAAGAACACATTTTATTGGCCAAAATGTGCTGATAAATTGCAGGGATTGCACAAATTTGCGAGTTCGCACATAATTTGCAGCGATTGATTTAATTCGCAGCCAGGTAGCCGATTTTAAAATTGCAAAATCCTGGAGGGTCTGTGTAGTGCACATTATTGTTGTGTAAAGTGGTATTGCAGGCAAAAACCAAAATAATTATTCTTGTAAAAAATAATATATATCCAATCAATCTGTTTAAGACACCCACAAATACATGCACAAAACACATTTTATAGAGAATAATAACAGTACTAAATGTATAAATGAACATTTAACATCACTTTTACCTTTATTGAAGATGACAATGAGCGGAGAGAGAGAGAAGGGCAAGGGAGACGTCACCTTCATACTTTTACGAGTTCTTTTTTTGATTTCAATAATGTTTCTCAACTTCTCTATCAAAGTGATGGCACTCACAGCTTTGGGGAATTATTTTGCAGGCAGCACGGTGGAAGAGGGGTTAGTGCGTCTACCTCACAATACGAAGGTCCTGAGTAGTCGTGAGTTCAATCCCGGCCTCGGGATCTTTCTGTGTGGAGTTTGCATGTTCTCCCCGTGACTGCGTGGGTTCCCTCCGGGTACTCCGGCTTCCTCCCACCTCCAAAGACATGCACCTGGGGATAGGTTGATTGGCAACACTAAATGGTCCCTAGTGTGTGAATGTGAGTGTGAATGTTGTCTGTCTATCTGTGTTGGCCCTGCGATGAGGTGGTGACTTGTCCAGGGTGTACCCCACCTTCCGCCCGATTGTAGCTGAGATAGGCTCCAGCGCCCCCCTCGACCCCGAAGGGAATAAGCGGTAGAAAATGGATGGATGGATGGGTACTCAATTAAGAAAGTACAGCCACTGAGTCAAAAACACGTGGATTCTTTGTTTGGACTCTCCATTCCACAAACGGACTATTTTGCTGCGCACATTATTTAGCCGTACGATAAACGAGACAGTGTTTTAAAACTGTGGCAGAATGTTGGCAAATATTTTCAGTTGAAAAGTATGTGTTTTTACGCAGGTGGCTGAAGTTTGAGGAGGATGTTGAGGATGGCGGCGAGAGATGGAGCAAGCCCTACGTGGCCACTCTGTCTCTTCACAGTCTATTTGAACTTCGCAGCTGCATTATGAACGGCACCGTGATGTTGGACATGAGAGCAAATTCGCTGGAGGAGATTGCTGGTAAAACCAAACATTTTTTTGTTTTGTTTTGTTAAGAGAACTCTCAGTAGTCTTGATAAGAAACTAACCATCCGTCCAGTTTACTGTTTGCATGGGTCATCAGGAAGAATTTGGAGGTGTTTTTACATCCCATGTCTTTTGTAGCTTGTTGTGGTTTTTATATACATGACCATTTCCCAACAGTTTGTTCCCCCAATAAATTTGTCAAACAAAGCACTATGCCACTCTCTTAGACATTACCTTATACAGTAAAACAAAGCCAACCCCAGTTTATGCTACTTCTCAGATATGGTCCTGGACCAGCATGAGTTGTCTGGCCCATTGGGTCAGGATGCCAGGAAAAGGATCCGTGAGGCACTGCTCAAGCAGCATCACCACCAGAACCACAAGAAGCTCGCCAACCGCATCCCAATTGTGCGGTCCTTTGCAGATATCGGCAAGAAGCAGTCAGAACCGCATTCCATGGACAAGAATGGTGAGTTTGTATTAGGGTTGAGTGATGTGGCCGAAAACTATGTTATGATATATTTTTTTAATATTGATCGATATCGATAAGTATTGATACTTTTTATGACTTATTCAAGCCTGCTAATAAATACAGTAGAACAATTTCCAACTTACCAAGGGTGTTATTTATCAGTGGAGAAAGTGTCTGGTAGGATGAGATAATAAGATAATTAAAGTAGATATGAAGGCAGTTGCAGATTTGAGACACCAGATTGCTGTTTATTGTTTAGTGTTTATTGAATGGATCCCCATTAGCTGACGCCAAGGCGACAGCTCGTCTTCCTGGGGTCCATATAGGAGCATACAAAATAAAAATACAAGGAATACATGCATTACCAAACATTATACAAAGGAAAAATACAACGTAAGATAAAAAAGCTAGTTAAACCCAGTATTAAAAATTCACGTCATGTGGGCAGCTGCAATAGGTGTATCTTCAAAGCTGTCTTGAATGACAATTTACTTTGTGAGAGTTTAATGTGAGATGGCAACCGATTCCAGAATGGTATACATCTGTACAGCTGTAGTGTATAAGCCAGTGGTTCTTAACCTTGTTGGAGGTACCGAACCCCACCAGTTTCATATGCGCATTCACCGTACCCTTCTTTAATGAAAAATAAAATGTTTTTTTTCAAATTCAAGACAAAGTTATATGTTTTTGGTAACACTTTAGTATGGGCAACATATTCTAAGTTACAAATACTTAATTTAGAGTTATTTGGTTAGGGTTAGGGTTAGGGTCAGGGTTAGAGGGTTAGGGTTATAATAAAGCCATGCCGAATAAGGCATTAATAAGTACTTAATAATGACTAGTTAAGAGCCAATATGTTACTAATTTGCATGTTAATAAGCAACTGATTAATGGTGAATATGTTCCCCATACTAAAGTGTTACCATGTTTTTTTACTGGTGCACAAAATGAACCGTGCATGAACATCACCTTGTTCAAAGAACAAAACCAACACAGTGCATAAACTCACAACAAATTACACACCTGCAAATCAGTCTGACTTCTGCTGTTGCCGTATCCGTAATACGCCGATAGGGAGAAGTTTTTATTTACACGATGAGTCGGGTGTGTTTTGACCTCGGCCGAACCCCTGAGCCCGACTCACCGAACCCCTAGGGTTTGATCGAACCCAGGTTAAGAACCACTGGTATAAGCTATTGAACACTATACAGTAGTTTAGGAAGCTACTCAATAAACCGACACACTGGAAGTGTCAGGATGTTGCCCCACCGTCTGCATTAAATCAACAAAACCAACGACAAGTTTCTGTTATTGAGTTGACATATCAAGATATCACAGTTTCTCTTCTCACTCCATGCAGAGAATCCACAGAAAGACCAAACAAGTGCTATGAGAGTAGCATATGTGTGTGTGTGCATGTGTGTGCGCTCTCCTTTAAGAATGACAGTGTGTTGGCTGAGTGATGTCAGTGAGTGAGTCGAAGAGTGAGGAGAGGGAGCATAGAGTGCCGTACTAGTGGCGACTGGCAAATGTGTCTGGTTGTGTCCTGTAGAAATAAGAATAAAGCGACCAAATTGTCACAAATTGGCGGCCTCGTCATTCAGACCGAAAGCGGAGCTTTAGGCCTAAGAATGTACAGTACCAAAACCATGGTTATAGCCTACCGTTACACCCCTGCCTGATAGTGAAAAAATGGGCCATATTCATGGCCGCTATAGTTCAATCTTTAGTGTCAAGGAAAAGGTAATGCCAAAATATGCACATTGGCAATGATTTCTGGTGAGGGACCGGTTTGCATGTAGAAAAAATGTTTATTTAATGTATCCATTATTCTGCAATGTTAGTAATATTTAAAAAATGCATTCTAAAAAAAAAAACCTAAAGTAACTAACTTAGCATTTGAAAGCTAACACTTAGCCCATTCAATGCATTCCTCTACAGCTAAAACTGACGAAACAGGCAGCTATAAAATACCATCTTATATTTGGGTCAGTGTGGTATGTTGTACCCTTTTGCATGATTTCTTGTCTCATTTTGTCTTTGTGTGTATGTGTATGTGTGTGTTGTCCATCGTGCTGTCCGTGGTCATGCACACCATTCATCTAAAGATGGCTTCTTTTGTCAAACTATAAAATGTGTGCCTGAACAAATCACCCCACGTGGAGCTTCAGCCACCAAGACAGTATGGCAGCGTCAGTATGCACGCTGCATATCGTGTGTGACGGCCCCTTGGTCACCGCTGAGCATTCTCAGAAGTCACGTCCACACCAAAGTCGAGGCAGCGGTTGACAGGAACGAGACCAAGCGTCTCAGCGTCCTCGAGGCAGTTGCACAAGGCTACTTGCCCATTTCGCTGGAAGACCATGAACTCTGCACAGGCAATGATGCAGCTTTTGTAGTGTAGAGATACAGTAGTGTCTGTAGTAGTTTGAAATCATCATGATAATACCACGACATTAGTATGTTACTAACAACTAACTTTACACTAGTTACAGTGGTAGAAACCCACATCTTAACACACACATAGTTTATTAGACATTCTGAAACAAAGCTAAGGGTCAGGGGTATTTGAAAGTATTTAAACCACTGCTGAGTGTGTACTGGTAGTTCATCCCTTTACAAATAAATGAACAGTACATCATTTTCATAGTACCGTATTTTCCAAACTATAAGGCGCACCGGATTATAAGGCGCACCTTCAATGAATGGCCTATTTTAAAACTTTGTTCATATATAAGGCGCACCACATTATAAGGCGCACCGCATTAAAAGGCGTATAGTAGAGTAGAGGCTGGGGTTACGTTATGTATCCCGTAGTTGCGAGACCTGTTGTGGCTCAATATTGGTCCATATGCTCAATATTGGTCCATATATAAGGCGCACCGGATTATAAGGCGCACTGTCAGCTTTTGAGAAAATTTGAGGTTTTAAGGTGCGCCTTATAGTGCGGAAAATACGGTCAATATTTTCTCAGCAGCGAGGAACAAAATGTAAAAGAATAACAATAAATAAAGTCAGTAAATATTTTTTTTATTAAATTGAGGTAAATGAGTATTTAATCCCAATACAAAATGTGGTTTAGTAATTGTTGTTGAAATAATTGTTGGCAAGCACAGAGATCTGATGTTTCTTTTAGTTGTAGTACTTGTCGTAGTGTCCTTTTTTTCTTCTTGTTGTTTTAGTGTACCTTTTCTCACCACTTTGGGCAAAAATACAATTGTATTTTCTTTACAGGCCAAACCGTTTCCCCACAGTCCCAGCCCGCCACCACTGAAGGAAAACAAGACGTCAGCAGAGAAAACAGTGCAGTCGACTTCAGCAAAGTGAGAGACCGCTGCTTCTGTTGTTTATCTGCTGAAAGCGAGCCTGGGCCGAATTACTAGTGGTGTATATTTGATTTAAGATCGGGTACCATGACAAATGTTCAACTTTAGCCTCTTATCCTGGGAACGTGGACACAATGTAACTGGAGGACAATCATATTCACAAAATACTGTTTGAAAATACTCAGATTAAAGCATTTATTCCTCCAATTTGATGCAATATTATTTGCATTGTATGTATTTGCAGCAGCAATCATGAGCATAAACATAACCAGCTGTATTTGTTTACAGATTCTTTCTTTCTTTCTTTAGTTTATTTCGAACATGAACACACTTACAGTATAATACATCACACAATTTCATATCATTTCACTTTACATCATGTCCGAAAAGGAGTAGGAAGAAGCAAAACTTATTTAATCCTACCCCTTTCCCACTTCAGAGCGTTTACAAATATATAGAATCATTTACTGACCTTTTTATATAATAAAATAACATCTGTGAATTAGTATACACAACAGTTTTGTAATATGTAATTAATTAATTCAGTCATTATTAACATACTGAGATGAAGAATATCTTACTTTCAATAAGGTTGAAAGTATTTCTCATAATTCTTCTTCTTTGTACTTTGTAAGCTCTATTCATTTGAACAACCTCTTAAACTGGATCATATCAGTACAATGTTTAACTTCTTTACTTAATCCATTCCATAATTTAATTCCACATACTGATATGTTAAAGGTTCTAAGTCAGTGGTTCTTAACCTTGTTGGAGGTACCGAACCCCACCAGTTTCATATGCGCATTCACCGAACACTTCTTTAGTGAAAAATAAAATGTTTTTTTTCAAATTCAAGACAAAGTTATATGTTTTTGGTAACACTTTAGTATGGGCAACATATTCTAAGTAACAAAGACTTAATTTAGAGTTATTTGGTTAGGGTTTGGGTCAAGGTTAGAGGGTTAGGGTAATAATAGGGCCATGCCGAATAAGGCATTAATAAGTACTTAATAATGACTAGTTAAGAACCAATATGTTACTAATTTACATGTTAATAAGCAACTAATTAATGGTGAATATGTTCCCCATACTAAAGTGTTACAATGTTTTTTTACTGGTGCACAAAATGAACCGTGCATGAACATCACCTTGTTCAAACAACAAAACTAACACAGTGCATAAACTCACAACAAATTACACACCTGCAAATCAGTCTGACTTCTGCTGTTGCCGTATCCGTAATACGCCGATAGGGAGAAGTTTTTATTTACACGATGAGTCGGGTGTGTTTTGACCTCCACCGAACCCCTGAGCCCGACTCACCGAACCCCTAGGGTTCGATGGAACCCAGGTTAAGAACCACTGTTCTAAGTGTTGTACGTGCATACAAATGTTTTAAATTATATTTTCCTCTAAGGTTATTTTTCTCCTCTTTAGTTGAGAAGAATTATTGTACATTCTTTGGTAGCAGGTTATAGTTTGCTTTGTACATCATTTTAGCTGTTTGCAATTTTACCAAATCACCGAACTTTAATATTTTTTACTCAATAAATAAAGGGTTTGTATGTTCTCTATATCCAACATTATGTATTATTCTATAACTGATCTTTTTTGTAACACAATGAACAAATGTAGTGCACATTTGTAGTTATTTCCCCATATTTATACACAATAACTCAGATATGGTAACACTAGCGAGCAGTAGAGAATTTGAAGTGATTTTTGGCCCAGGATTGCTTACAATGTTGTTCTATGTTACACATAGAAATACAATTTCAAATATATTGTTCAACCCCCTCCCTACCTAGGGATTGCTCTGGTCTGTGCCTGCATTTATATGTCAGTCAGTTAGTTTGTTACTTAGTAACATCACTCAAAAAGTTATGGGCAGATTTTGATGAAATTTATAAAGAACAATTAATTGGATGTGGGGGATTATCTGGATCATTTTTAAAATAATAATAATAATGGATTAGATTTTATATCGCACTTTTCTGTTGTTAGATACTCAAAGCGCTCACAGAGAAGTGGGAACCCATCATTCATTCACACCTAATGTTTACATTACGAGGCTAAACTTCTCTGTGTGTATATGTATGCTATCGGCTTCAGCCCCGCGTCCACCCACAGAGACAAAGAGATTGGACTGACAAGAGGGTTCACTCCATTTATTTCAGCAAACTAGCTGAAAAGGTTATGAGCAGATTTTGATGATTTTTTTAGAAGTGAGCCAGATCACCGTCTCAATTCAGATTTTGTTTAAAGGATTCCTTGCTAGTTTAGTCTGTGCTCTCTGAGTGCTTTCCTAGTTATTTTCCGTTTTCCCGTTCACTGTTGTTCAGCTTTCACACAGAATGTAGAACTGTGAGTTGCGTGTTGTAGTCTTCAATCATGTAAAAGTTTTTTTTTTTTTTAGATTGACCTTCACTTCATGAAGAAAATTCCACCTGGCGCCGAGGCTTCCAATGTCTTGGTTGGGGAGTTGGAGTTCCTAGACCGTCCCGTCGTGGCCTTTGTGCGCCTGTCACCTGCTGTGCTGCTAAACGGCTTGGCTGAGGTTCCCATCACCACCAGGTTGCCCCTACTGACCTCAGTGTGTTTTTTTAACAAATGATCCAGTACCCCTCCTAACTGTGTACTCTATGTACTATGTGTTGTACAGGTTTCTTTTCATCCTCCTTGGGCCCCTGGGAAAAGGTCCACAGTATCATGAAATAGGGCGGTCCATTGCAACCCTGATGACTGACGAGGTGAGGCCTTGATCTGAAAAAATTTGAATAGGGATGTCCGATAATGGCTTTTTGCCGATAACCAATATTCCGATATTGTCTAACTCTTTAATTACCGATACCGATATCAACCGATACCGATATATACAGTCGTGGAATTAACATATTATTATGCCTAATTTGGACAACCAGGTATGGTGAAGATAAGGTACTTTTAAAAAAAATTAATAAAATAAAATAAGATAAATAAATTAAAAACATTTTCTTGAATAAAAAAGAAAGTAAAACAATATAAATACAGTTACATAGAAACTAGTAATTAATGAAAATTAGTAAAATTAATTGTTAAAGGTTAGTACTATTAGTGGACCAGCAGCACGCACAATCATGTGTGCTTATGGACTGTATCCCTTGCAGACTGTATTGATATATATTGATATATAATGTAGGAACCAGAAATATTAATAACAGAAAGAAACAACCCTTTTGTGTGAATGAGTGTGAATGAGTGTAAATGGGGGAGGGAGGTTTTTTGGATTGGTGCACTAATTGTAAGTGTATCTTGTGTTTTTTATGCTGATTTAATTAAAAAAAAAAATTAAAAAGTAAAAATAAAAAAAAAACAGATACCGATAATAAAAAAAACGATACCGATAATTTCCGATAATACATTTTAACGCATTTATCGGACATCTCTAATTTTGAAGCAGCAATTATGATATTTTTAGTTTTTTTCTTGCGTTGTCCCTTGACTTCTGCCAAAAAAGTAAGCTCCATAGGGATGAACTTCACAGTTTCCCACAGTGCAGCTATTATTGAACCAACATGATGATTTTCTCCTTTAACCCCCAGGTTTTCCATGATGTGGCGTATAAAGCCAAAGACAGAAATGACCTTGTTGCGGGAATCGATGAGTTCCTTGATCAAGTAACAGTGTTACCCCCTGGAGAATGGGACCCCTCCATCAGGATAGAACCTCCCAAAAATGTGCCCTCTCAGGTATGCCCCAACAAAACGATCACAATTTTTTATCAATTTAATCACATCCTCTGGATTCGTTTTGATTAATCACAATTAAATATCATTCATTTTGAATCTATATTAATGTTGTTTAAGTTAGCAAAGAGTGTGAGGAAAGAAGGTATTATATATGCAACTAATCTGTTTATTAAGCACCTTTCACATCATCCATCCATCCATCCATTTTCTAGCGCTTGTCGCTTTCAAAGATTCAGGGGGTGCTGGAGCCTATCTCAGCTGCATTCATGTTCATATTAATAGAAAACTCCCTTCTCAAACATCTCCCCACGCTCCAGCCATCCATGCTTTGTATTAAACCTTGTCTTCTGGGAACTGCTGTGACGCAGTCCCTTAGATCAGTGATTTTCAACCTTTTTTGAGCCGCGGCACACTTTTTACATTTACAAAATCCTGTGGAACACCACCAACCAAAACGACACAAAATGACACTCTAACACAGTATATAATACATATAGTTAATAATATAGTTTGTAAATGTATTTATACTCACCTAGTGTGAAACTTGGGCTCGAGCATCTAATTTACAAAGGCTTTACAAGCTCACAGTATTAATGTTTCTGTGTGGGACTTTTTTGATTTAGCTACGAGTTCAGCAACAAGGTAGCTAGCTTTGAGGGCTCTCTCGTTTACCGTTGAGGTTTTTCTCAGAAAAGTTGCCTGTTTCTCATTGTACGTAAGCGTACAAAATAGTCCATCGGCTTGTTTTGAAAGGAAGGATGTTTCGTTTTGAGATGGTGTTTAAGCTTGCTTGGCACAATGGTGCTATTGGATAGCTCCTTTCTTTTACCATGAATTGATTAACGTGGACCCCGACTTAAACAAGTTGAAAAACTTATTGGGGTGTTACCATTTAGTGGTCAATTGTACGGAATGTGTACTGTACTGTGCAATCTACTAATAAAAGTTTCAATCAATCAATCAAAAACTCACCACACACCCAGCACTGCGGACTCGATGCTGTCGCATCCCCGGTGAATGTAAATCCATATGAAAGATAGCTTTCGCTGTATTGCCTCGAGCTCACCGTCTTGTCTTTTTTGTTTTGTCGACCACTCATACTAGGGCCTTCATCTGGGTCAAAATTTTGTCCAGGACCCCGTTCGGCATTTGCATTTTCCCTTCTCAAAAACTTCTCCATCACTGTCACTTGCTCGCCTCCTCTTGCTGCTGTCACTGTCACGTTTCGCGCAGAGCTAACTCGATTGTCTTTATAGGTATTTATCGCCCTCTGCTGCCACCTACTGAAATAGATGAGTATTACATCATCTGCCGCACTTTATTATAGCACAGACACCCGACAATGGTTAATTAGGAGATATTAAATAATTTCCCACGGCACACCTGACGACAATATTAGGGGCGTGCCGTGATGGCACTGCCTTTAGCGTCCGCTTTTTCACCATACAAACAGCGTGCCGGCCCAGTTACATGCTGTATGAGGCTTCTGCATACACACGAAAGTGACTGCAAGACATACTTGATCAACAGCCATACAAGTCACACTGAGAGTGGCCGTATAAAAAACTTAAACACTGTTACAAATATGCGCCACACTGTGAACCCACACCAAACAAGAATGACAAACATATTTCAGGAGAACATCTGCACCGTAACACAACATAAACACAAGAGAACAAATACTTACAATGCCGCGTCACACTGGTTGAAAATCACTGCCTTAGATTATCGCAATAACATGTGTGCCACAGGCAAGCACACAAGCTCTAATTTCACAAACCATTGCAGTTATTTAGATTTTGCAAATGTTTCAAGACTTATGGTAGTTTTAAAACAGGATTGCACATCCTGTCATGGGCATCATCTGCCTTTTGCCTTAGAGGGCAACTGCACTTTTTTTTTGTAATTTTGAGAGAATTATGAGAGAACACACATTTATTAGATTTTTTTTTTTTTAGGATTTTAAAAATGATAAAAAACCTCTCTGAGCTGCCACCTTAACGTGGTAGAGGAGTTTGCGTGTCCCAATGATCCTAGGAGCTATGTTGTCCGGGGGCTTTATGCCCCCTGGTAGGGTCTCCCAAGACAAACTGGTCCTAGGTGAGGGATCAGACAAAGAGCAGCTCGAAGACCTCTATGAAGAAAACAAGCAAGGAACCCAGATTTCCCTTGCCCGGACGCGGGTCACCGGGGCCCCCCTCTGGAGCCAGGCCCGGAGGTGGGGCACGATGGCGAGTGCCTGGTGGCCAGGCCTGTCCCCATGGGGCCCGGCCGGGCACAGCCCGAAGAGGCAACGTGGGTCCCCCCTCCAATGGGCTCACCACCCATAGCAGGGGTCATAGAGGTCGGGTGCGATGTGAGCTGGGCGGCAGCCGAGGGCAGGGCACTTGGCGGTCCGATCCTCAGCTACAGAAGCTAGCTCTTGGGACGTGGAACGTCACCTCGCTGGGGGGGAAGGAGCCTGAGCTAGTGTGCGAGGTGGAGAAGTTCCGGCTAGATATAGTCGGACTCACTTCGACGCACAGCAAGGGCTCTGGAACCAGTTCTCTCGAGAGGGGCTGGACTCTCTTCCACTCTGGCGTTGCCGGCAGTGAGAGGCGACGGGCTGGGGTGGCAATTCTTGTTGCCCCCCGGCTCAGAGCCTGTACGTTGGAGTTCAACCCGGTGGACGAGAGGGTAGCTTCCCTCCGCCTTCGGGTGGGGGAAGGGTCCTGACTGTGGTTTGCGCTTACGCACCAAACCACAGCTCAGAGTACCCACCCTTTTTGGATTCACTCGAGGGAGTACTTGAGAGTGCTCCCCCGGGTGATTCCCTCGTTCTACTGGGGGACTTCAATGCTCATGTTGGCAGCGACAGTGAAACCTGGAGAGGCGTGATTGGGAAGAATGGCTGCCCGGATCTGAACCCGAGCGGTGTTATGTTATTGGACTTTTGTGCCCGTCACAGATTGTCCATAACGAACACCATGTTCAAACATAAGGGTGTCCATATGTGCACTTGGCACCAGGACACCCTAGGCCGCAGTTCCATGATCGACTTTGTAGTTGTGTCATCGGATTTGCGGCCTCATGTTTTGGACACTCGGGTGAAGAGAGGGGCGGAGCTTTCTACCGATCATCACCTGGTGGTGAGTTGGCTGCGATGGTGGGGGAGGATGCCGGACAGACCTGGCAGGCCCAAACGCATTGTGAGGGTTTGCTGGGAACGTCTGGCAGAGTCTCCTGTCAGAGAGAGTTTCAATTCCCACCTCCGGAAGAATTTTGAACATGTCACGAGGGAGGTGCTGGACATTGAGTCCGAATGGACCATGTTCCGCGCCTCTATTGTCGAGGCGGCTGATTGGAGCTGTGGCCGCAAGGTAGTTGGTGCTTGTCATGGCGGTAATCCTAGAACCCGTTGGTGGACACCGGCGGTGAGGGATGCCGTCAAGCTGAAGAAGGAGTCCTATCGGGTTCTTTTGGCTCATAGGACTCCTGAGGGAGTGGACAAGTACCGACAGGCCAAGCGGTGTGCGGCTTCAGCGGTCGCAGAGGCAAAAACTCGGACATGGGAGGAGTTTGGTGAGGCCATGGAAAACGACTTCCGGACGGCTTCGAACCAATTCTGGACCACCATCCGCCGCCTCAGGAAGGGGAAGCAGTGCACTATCAACACCGTGTATGGCGAGGATGGTGTTCTGCTGACCTCGACTGCGGATGTTGTGGATCGGTGGAGGGAATGCTTCGAAGACCTCCTCAATCCCACCAACACGTTTTCCTATGAGGAAGCAGTGCCTGGGGAGTCTGTGTTGGGTTCTCCTATTTCTGGGGCTGAGGTTGCTGAGGTAGTTAAAAAGCTCTTCGGTGGCAAGGCCCCGGGGGTAGATGAGATCCGCCTGGAGTTCCTTAAGGCTCTGGATGCTGTAGGGCTGTCTTGGTTGACAAGACTCTGCAGCATCGCGTGGACATCGGGGGCGGTGCCACTGGATTGGCAGACCGGGGTGGTGGTTCCTCTCTTTAAGAAGGGGAACCGGAGGGTGTGTTCCAACTATCGTGGGATCACACTCCTCAGCCTTCCCGGTAAGGTCTATTCAAGTGTACTGGAGAGGAGGCTACGCCGGATAGTCGAACCTCGGATTCAGGAGGAACAGTGTGGTTTTCGTCCTGGTCGTGGAACTGTGGACCAGCTCTATACTCTCCGCAGGGTCCTTGAGGGTGCATGGGAGTTTGCCCAACCAGTCTACATGTGTTTTGTGGACTTGGAGAAGGCATTTGACCGTGTCCCTCGGGAAGTCTTGTGGGGAGTGCTCAGAGAGTACGGGGTATCGGACTGTCTGATTGTGGCAGTCCGCTCCCTGTATGATCAGTGCCAGAGCCTGGTCCGCATTGCCGGTAGTAAGTCGGACACGTTTCCAGTGAGGGTTGGACTCCGCCAAGGCTGCCCTTTGTCACCGATTCTGTTCATAACTTTTATGGACAGAATTTCTAGGCGCAGTCAAGGCGTTGAGGGGATCTGGTTTGGTGGCTGCAGGATTAGGTCTCTGCTTTTTGCAGATGATGTGGTCCTGATGGCTTCATCTGGCCAGGATCTTCAGCTCTCACTGGATCGGTTCGCAGCTGAGTGTGAAGCGACTGGGATGAGAATCAGCACCTCCAAGTCCGAGTCCATGGTTCTCGCCCGGAAAAGGGTGGAGTGCCATCTCCGGGTTGGGGAGGAGATCTTGCCCCAAGTGGAGGAGTTCAAGTACCTCGGAGTCTTGTTCACGAGTGAGGGAAGAGTGGATCGTGAGATCGACAGGCGGATCGGTGCGGCGTCTTCAGTAATGCGGACGCTGTATCGATCCGTTGTGGTGAAGAAGGAGCTGAGCCGGAAGGCAAGGCTCTCAATTTACCGGTCGATCTACGTTCCCATCCTCACCTATGGTCATGAGCTTTGGGTTATGACCGAAAGGACAAGATCACGGGTACAAGCGGCCGAAATGAGTTTCCTCCGCTGGGTGGCGGGGCTCTCCCTTAGAGATAGGGTGAGAAGCTCTGCCATCCGGGAGGAGCTCAAAGTAAAGCCGCTGCTCCTCCACATCGAGAGGAGCCAGATGAGGTGGTTCGGGCATCTGGTTAGGATGCCACCCGAACGCCTCCCTAGGAAGGTGTTTAGGTCACGTCCGACCGGTAGGAGGCCGCGGGGAAGACCCAGGACACATTGGGAAGACTATGTCTCTCGGCTGGCCTGGGAACGCCTCGGGGTCCCACAGGAAGAGCTGGACGAAGTGGCTGGGGAGAGGGAAGTCTGGGTTTCCCTGCTTAGGCTGCTGCCCCCGCGACCCGACCTCGGATAAGCGGAAGAAGATGGATGGATGGATGGATAAAAAACGCTTGGAAGATTTGGCTAATGGGAGTCACCGTTGTAGCATTCAAAGCCCTCTAAGACAAATGCAAAACCCTCCATCCACATTTTATGTGGAAGCTGCAAGTCTATATAAATGGAAATAACAGACATGTTTAAAACAATATGTAATATGTGCAATATTTACCGTATTTTTATTATTTTAATCAATGCGGGTACTGATTGCTTCAGCGGTTTTATTTCCATTTCCATAGCAGCGTACGCCCGGCTTCCGGCAACAAATGTGTGTTCCTACTTTCGGAAACAAAGGCGTGTGTTTTCTAATCATGGCAGACTTGGTAATAGAAAACGGAGACGACTATTTTGAGTTGCGTTGAGTTGCGTTTGAGTTTATTTCGAACATGCAAGCATACAACATGATACATCACAATTTCCAGTTTCTCTTTTCAACATGTTCGAAAAGAAGCAGGAAGAAGCAGAGCTTATTTAATACCCCTTTTCTTTTACATAACAGTTGCTAAAAATGTTATTCACTTTCTGTTCTCAATTTATTCACAATATACTCCATAAGTAATCACAATAAAAATAAATAAATAAATAAATAATAATTGTTGAAGTAAGTTCTATTTCATATGATGAGATAAGTAAGATTATTTTGGGAATGAAAGAATGGATGGATGAAATACATTCAGAATGTTTATCATGGTTCTTCTTCTTTGTACTTTGTAAACACTTTAAGTTTGAAGAGTTTCTTGAAGTGGATCATATTAGTACATTGTTTGATTGCTTTGCTTAATCCATTCCATAATTTAATTCCACATACTGATATACTGAAGGTCTTAAGTGTTGTACGTGCGTACAAATGTTTTAAATTACATTTTTCTCTAAGATTATATTTCTCCTCTTTTTTTGAGAAGAATTGTTGTATATTCTTGGGTAGCAGGTTACAGTTTGTTTTGTGTATAATTTTAGCTGTTTGCAAATTCACTATGTTGTGGAATTTCAGTATCTTTGATTCAATAAATAAAGGATTTGTATGTTCTCTATATCCAACATTATGTATTATTCTAGCTGATGTTTTTTGTAACACCGTTAATGAATGAAGTGTTTTTTTTGTACAAATGAGGATTCACAACCTTATCTTTTTGAAGCTAAACATACGAAGGATGAACTGCTGCTTCTAGAAGCGAGCACAAAAGAAGGGTGAGACATTGGAGCAGACGTAGGCTGAGAGAGTGAGGTGAAAGTGAGGACTCTATAAATGAGAAAATTGGAGCCAAGCTATTTCAACATTAATGGACTGATTACTGTAATGGTTGGACTAAGGGGAGGTGACGGCGACAGACACCAGAGGACGGTATGTACAAGGATTTATTATATATATTAACCATATATGTATATATATATATATATAATAATCAAACAATACAAATATAAACTAAGGAAATGGAGTGTGAACTAGATCCAAAAGTGTATGTGATGTGTGGCTATGTGTGTGATTAGCTGTAGTGTGAGTTACCAAGTGTTGTGTTGGGCGAGAGGAGGAACAAGGCAGGAAGACAGTCCATTGGGCAGGCAGATGATCCAGGGCAGGAGAGAAGAGGCAAGATCCGTTTCCAAGCGGGAGGTCGAGAATCCAAAAGGGCAGTCCGGGAGGTAGGGGAAACAACAGGGGATCACGGAAGAACACGGGAAGCGAAGGGTAAGAAGACTATACTCCGGCGAGCGACCGCAGGTTGTCCAGGCTTAAGAAGACCGCTTGATCATCACAGGCAGGTGTGCCGATTGCCGGCAAATGATTGCAGCTGGCGGCTTCTGCTGGGCGGAGACGTGCGCGGCGCGTCCCTGGCTGAGCGCGGCCATGGGCGTGTCCCGAGGTCTGAGCCGTAACAGTACCCCCCTCCTTATGGACAGCTCCCAGATGTCCTACAGGTCGAACCACAAAAAGCACAGGAACAAACATCATGGGAGGGCGGAGGGGCGAACTGGTGGTGGGTCGCCGGCCCAAGTGTCCCCGAATCCACCGGGGACGAGTCTGGTGGCGGCGGCGAGTAGAACGCCGCTGAAGATGGCGAGGCGGGCGACCAAGGAATGACCACCATCTTGGCCGTCGGGAAGGCGGACGCAAGTGGCACCATGGTGCGTCTCGCCGGAAACGAGAAGGAGACGTCGGAGGCGAAGAGGATGACGTCGGAGGCGTGGAAGCAGCAGCGGATGTCGTCTGAGGCGTGGAAGCAGCAGACGTCAAAGCCGGAGACGAGGAGGACAGCTGAGGAGCAGGCCGAGGTGCAGAGGTCGGCGGAGCAGGCCGAGGTGCAGAGGTCGGCGCTGCTGGCCGAGGTGCAGAGGTCGGCGCTGCTGGCCGAGGTGCAGAGGTCAGGGCCAGCCTGGGAGCTGGTGGAGACGCGGGGGCCAGCCTGGGAGCTGGTGGAGACGCGGGGGCCAGCCTGGGAGCTGGTGGAGACGCGGGGGCCAGCCTGGGAGCTGGTGCTAGCTCTGACGCTAGCCGAGGGGCTGGTGCTAGCTCTGACGCTAGCCGAGGGGCTGGTGCTAGCTCGGACGCTAGACGAGGGGCTGGTGCTAGCTCGGACGCTAGCCGAGGGGCTGGTGCTAGCTCGGACGCTAGACGAGGGGCTGGTGCTAGCTTGGACGCTAGCCGACGGGCTGGTGCCAGCTCGGACGCTAGCCGATAGACTGGTGCCAGCTCAGACGCTAGCCGAGGGACTGGTGCTAGCTCGGACGCTAGCCGAGGGACTGGTGCTAGCTCGGACGCTAGCCGAGGGACTGGTGCTAGCTCGGACGCTAGCCGAGGGACTGGTGCTAGCTCGGAGGCTAGCCGAGGGACTGGTGCTAGCTCGGAGGCTAGCCGGGGGTCTGGTGCTAGCTCGGAGGCTAGCCGGGGGTCTGGTGCTAGCTCGGAGGCTAGCCGGGGGGCTGGTGGCTGCGGCTGGGAAAAACAGAAGAGAGGTGGAATTTGTCTGGCAGTGGGTAGCCTGTCTGGGTGCAGCTGCGCCACCACACCAGCACAGCCACCAGTGCTAAAATGGAAGAGACTAGTACTATCCCCCCCTCCGAACGCAGATGCCAGACGCTTCCAGCTGACTGAGGGACAGTCACTAAGGGTGGGAGGTGGGTGGCCAGGCGGCGGGTAAATTCTTCCATCCCTACAGCACTGCTAAACAGTCCAAGATTTTGCTGAGGTGGGCTAGAAAAATTGTCCAGGGTGGATTGAAAAGAAAAAGACATCCTGAGAGGGGCAAAAAGGAAAAAAACCAAAAAAAAAACCAGAAATGTCTTTTTTTTTTTTTTTTCTTTTTTTACTGGGGGCGGGGTTGAAGTCACTGGGGGCGGGGCTAAGGAACTGTGCCGTCAGGTCCCTAATCAATTGGCCGGAGTATACTGTAATGGTTGGACTAAGGGGAGGTGACGGCGACAGACACCAGAGGACGGTATGTACAAGGATTTATTATATATATTAACCATATATGTATATATATATATATAATAATCAAACAATACAAATATAAACTAAGGAAATGGAGTGTGAACTAGATCCAAAAGTGTATGTGATGTGTGGCTATGTGTGTGATTAGCTGTAGTGTGAGTTACCAAGTGTTGTGTTGGGCGAGAGGAGGAACAAGGCAGGAAGACAGTCCATTGGGCAGGCAGATGATCCAGGGCAGGAGAGAAGAGGCAAGATCCGTTTCCAAGCGGGAGGTCGAGAATCCAAAAGGGCAGTCCGGGAGGTAGGGGAAACAACAGGGGATCACGGAAGAACACGGGAAGCGAAGGGTAAGAAGACTATACTCCGGCGAGCGACCGCAGGTTGTCCAGGCTTAAGAAGACCGCTTGATCATCACAGGCAGGTGTGCCGATTGCCGGCAAATGATTGCAGCTGGCGGCTTCTGCTGGGCGGAGACGCGCGCGGCGCGTCCCTGGCTGAGCGCGGCCGTGGGCGTGTCCCGAGGTGCACTCACTGGAGCGCACAGATGGATGAACGGCGTTGGCAGGAGTCTGAGCCGTAACAATTACCCAAATAAACTGGAAAAAAATGTCCCCGGCCAGCTGGACCAAACACACAACTGTCTATCGAGTCAGTCACAATTTAATATTGATCATGATACACGCAGCCCGTCATGCTTGTTATTACAACTACAGTACATACGCTGTCGAGCTAGCTGTGTACAAACAAAACATGAAATGTGGGCTAATACTTTACAGATTCTGTAATTTGATTGTTCATGTTTTTCAGTCAGAACAGATTAGTGTCCTGTCGCAGTGTTGTGCATTACAAACTCAAATGCGTTTCATGCTGATGTGAAGCTATCTTATCTCTTTCCGTAACTAGCTTTTACGGCTAATACCGAAGTATGCCGATGTGTTCGTACGATAAAAAAATAGTTCGTTCTTACAATAACAATGTTGCTGTAGCTTAGTTATTATGCAGGTTACGGAACGTAAATTAGGTATTGTTGACGTTTTTTGAATGCATTTTTAAAGTGATTTAGAGATAAAACCGATAGCTCCCATTAGCGGCGTTGTCAGCCACCAAGAACGAGACTATTTTACATGTTAGAATGCAAAAAGAAAACACTTTTGTTTTCTTGTCTCTCATAAGGATTGTAAACGATAGGCAACATTCCAAAAAAGTGCAGTACCCTTTTAAATCAACTGGGATAGGCACCGGCCCAACTCAACCCTGAACTGCACACAGTGCATGGTAAATAAAAAAATAAACAAAATTAAAAATTATATATACATATAGATTGATGTAGTTGGAGATGTTAGGATACAATACTGTATGTCATTTTCTCCCCTAAGAACAACATGATGCATTTTTGGAAATCCGCCTAAAAATAGAGAATGGAAAGAATGTTGTTTTTGGAAAAGATTGAGAGCAGATCCCTGCGGAGTTGCAACAAGGCAGAGCACAACAAATTGAGATATTTTAGAAACTCATAGATGAAACTCATAGATGTGATGTGTCTGATAGAGTTGACAAGATATAAACAAGTTTACCTTATTACCTTGAAAGGTTCACCATCCCCATTATGCCAAATTTACTTTTGAATGACGTCATCATAGTACAATTGACAATGTTTTGGTTATGGTAAATGGTAAATGAGTTATACTTGTATAGCGCTTTTCTACCTTCAAGGTACTCAAAGCGCTTTGACACTATTTCCACATTCACCCATTCACACACACATTCACACATTCACTCACTGATGGCGAGAGCTGCCATGCAAGGCCCTAACCACGACCCATCAGAAGCAAGCGTGAAGTGTCTTGCTCAAGGACACAACGGATGTGACGAGGTTGGTAGAAGGTGGGGATTCAACCAGGAACCCTCAGGTTGCTGGCACGGCCACTCTCCCAACTGCGCCACGCCGTGGTTAAACCTCTTAATCTTATCATCAATCTTTTGTCGACTGAGTTTTTCTTATTACGAGATGCATCGGCTACGATACGATTCAAAAACAATATCTTTTAAAAACGGAACGATTCGATATAGTGTATGAACAATTCGATAAGATTCGATATGGTGTATGAATTATTCAATTCTATGGTTAACATTTGTTGATGGAATTTTTTTTGTATATACCACGAAAGCACAAAAGCATTCCTTCTTATGCATTCCTTGATCTGTCCAATCTAAGTCTATGCGCATGCATGCACTGACGAAAACTACTCAGATGAGAAGCCAAGCGTCTCCTAAGACAAATTAAACAGTCAACTGATGAATGACCTGAGAATAACAATAACCTGAAGGAATGAGAACACCCATAGGCACATTCATCTTCAAATATAAAAAAGGAACATTCCATAAAATTGGCATGCTTACAGTATTTTCAAATGTATAAAATACAATGTGCATCCCCAAAGATGCTTCAAGACAAAGATGAAGTAAAATGACACACAACAAAGTCCCATGTCAAAAATAATTATTTTTACATACGGACGAAAAAAGACTTGCTGAATGAACATGCTTTTTTGATGGGCTGATACAAAAATGATCAAATAAAATGAATCAATAAAAAAGAACAGAAGTCTTGGCTTCAGTCCAATTAATAAAAAGTAATTATTTAGTGTACTCCAGAGCTGTTCTGCATATCTTACACATGAAGTCAACTTGTCAAAGGTTTTCAGATGTAAGTTCACCCTGTTGACACGATTGATGAAGACGTGTTAGTTCTGGAAGTTCAAAATCAAAGAATCATATTCCATGCATATCCTGGACAGCTATTTGGTGATCTTTGTCAACTAGACCTGACAGGGGAACAGGGGAGAAGTTAGCAGGGGTTGAATAAGAAGTGTGTGTGTGTGTGTGTGTGTGTGTGTGTGTGTGTGTGTGTGTGTGTGTGTGTGTGTGTGTGTGTGTGTGTGTGTGTGTGTGTGTGTGTGTGTGTGTGTGTGTGTGTGTGTACAAAGCTCATCAGGGATGTTGTTAATGCTTGCTACAAATAAAAAAATAAAGTAGTTGTTCTGCAGGAAAAAAACTGTCGTCTTTTCCATGAATCAAGTCAATTTAGTGCCAACACAGACGCCCACCAGTGGCTATTGACGGACCGCAAAGCTCACAGACGTTCCATAATATTGCCGTACAGCAGCCATGAATCTATTGGAAATCCAAGGTAATCATTTTGTTGGGAGCCCTTGTCAAATAATTTCATAGGGTTCAAAATGTAGGAAAAAAGTGGCGGCTTATAGTTAGGAATTTAGGCTATAAGGTGTTTACATATGAAATGAACAATAACACTATGGTCTTAGACCATGGTCTTATATATATATATATATATATATATATATATATATATATATATATATATATATATATATATATATATATATATATATATATATATATATATATATATATATATGTGTGTGTATGTATATATGTATGTATATATTTATATATATATATGTATGTATATATTTATATATGTATATGTATGTATATATAGTGGGGTTGGGGGGGCAGGGTTTGGTGGTAGTATGGGGTGTATATTGTAGCCCGGAAGAGTTAGGGATGCAAGGGATTGTAGGTATTTGTTCTGTTGTGTTTATGTTGTGTTACGGTGCAGATGTTCTCCCGAAATATGTTTGTCATTCTTGTTTGGTGGGGGTTCACAGTGTGGCGCATATTTGTAACAGTGTTTAAGTTTTTTATACGGCCACTCTCAGTGTGACCTGTATGGCTGTTGATCAAGTATGTCTTGCAGTCACTTTCGTGTGTATGCAGAAGCCTCATACAGCATGTAACTGGGCCGGCACGCTGTTTGTATGGTGAAAAAGCGGACGCTAAAGGCAGTGCCATCACGGCACGCCCCTAATATTGTCGTCCGGGTGAAAATCGGGAGAAATTCGGGAGAATGGTTGCCCAGGGAGATTTTCGGAAGGGGCACTGAAATTCGGGAGTCTCCCGGAAAAATCGGGAGGGTTGGCAAGTATGGGCTAGAGCCTATCCATTATTCATATATTAACGCAGATGGTTACCTGAAAGGCGGAACAGGTTGCTTTACTGTCTGTGAGCACATCAATGCCAATGCCTATGTCAGTGCAAAGATGAGACTCCGACTGGTATACTCTTTGGCAAATTTCACTTAAACGGGTCAAATTAAAAAAAATTCCACATTTAAAACACTTCTGTGTGGTCTACTTAACATTTGATTGTGGTTATTTGGTCAAAATGTTGCATAGATTATGTTTTATAGACTGTCTTCAAACTGCTTTCTGACCGTCTCTTTAGGATGCGGCTTTTTGTGGGCGATCTTATTTACGTGCTTTGACTGCGTCCTCTCGCCATCAACCATGTTGTAGTTCTTAGCACATAGTCTACTGACAGATGTAAATAAGAACTATAAGCTATGTTTTATTAGAAACGGCAGCAGCGTAGTATGCATGCACATGTACGAGACAGTCTGCCCCACAACAAGAAGATAGAGAAAAAACACTTATTGACGTCGGACTACAATGGCAGACTCGTGCAAAGCTCTTCAGGTAAACTTCTACCATATATGGAGATATCCGATGACGTCACATCTTGGAAAAACGTCACAAGTTGTGCAAATTCCAAACGGCTCGTTTTAGAAAGTATGAAGGAAGGCAAGATTGTTTTGTTGTGATTTATGCTGATCCCAAGTACACAAAACTGGCACCAATAGGTAAGAAAATGGATTATTTGACCTTATTTCATACATTTCATATATTTACCAATATAAAAGTTTTTTTGAATTTTTTAACACACAATAATTTTCCATACCATGACACACTTCAGTATGTATGCTTTGGAGTGAGTGCAAAACATATAGCATCAAATATGGTAGCTTACTTGATTCACTTGTCACAAATCACATGCACAGAATCTTTTACCGGAGAGTAACAGACAATTAGGACAAGATACCTGGTTTACTTTTTTACTTTGGAAGGGGTGATTTAGTGAAATAGTTAATAGAGAGTCCAGAGTCAGTGAAAAACTTTTAAGTTCATGTTCAGACATCTCCAGTCTGTAATATATCTACCATACTTGTACTTCCTTAATTTATTATCTTGTAAGAGTAATTCAGTTTTTCCTAACCTCACAGGAAAAGCGGAAGGTTCCTCCTGTTCCAAATGGAGTTACAGATATTGTTGAGACCGAGGAACATGGAGGCCATGGTGGCCCTGAGCTCCAACGCACTGGAAGGTTGGTGAAAACGAAATGATAATTTGCAATAAGGAGCCATGATCACCGTCACCAAGTGAATTCTGTCTGTCTGCCATGCTCGAAATGTTAGCCTTTACCCTCCTTTACCGTTAACAACACCAAGTCATTTTTATCCAGCAGGGCATTGATCCCTAAAATGTGACTTTTCACCCCAAGGCTCTTTGGCGGGTTCATCATGGATATCAAGAGAAAGGCCCCTCACTATCTTTCTGACTACACCGACGCCATTAGCCTGCAGTGTCTGGCTTCTTTCCTATTCCTTTACTGCGCCTGCATGTCACCTGTTATCACCTTTGGAGGTCTCCTTGGTGAAGCCACCGAAGGACGTGTGGTAAAATGTATTTTTTAAATATATTTTACGAAAACGAGGGTTTCTTACAAATTTCAATGAGCTGAAGAAATATAGAACTTGAACGTTATTGGATATACTGTCACTTTATATGATAATACAGTGGAACGTGTTTACGTCGACACCCCTCAGGCGGGCTGTCTTGACATTGACGTAAGCGGTTGTAGACAAAAAAGAAATTCAAATGTAGCCTTTGTTTGTACATTTTGTGACTTTCTCCAGAGCCATGAAGACAGTGGGTGTTCATAAACACATTTCACCACCCTTTGTGCATACTTTAATACAGTCTTGCATTTTCATATATTTCATACTCTAACTGAGATTCTGCGGTATTCTCATCATATTGAATCGATCACAAAAGGACTGTTTAGGACATTAGGTTGTTTTACAATGCATTTTACCTCTAATCTGAGCAGGCTTAATCAGTTGAATCTGAAAAACTAGATAGGACAGCTTCTACAATGACAATAAATCTTTCTTCCTGCGGCTAGCAATCTAAAAAAACCAAAACGATATGTGCATTTTGTTAGTTGATGTGGTAGAATCAACTAACAAACACCAAGTCATTGGTGTTTGTTAGAGCCATAAAGACAGTGGGTGTTCATAAACACATTTTAGCACCATTTGTACATACTTTAATATAGACTTGCGTTTTCATATATTTCATACTCTAACTGAGATTCTGCGGTATTTTCATCATATTGAATCGATCACAACAGGACTGTTTAGATAGGACATCAGGTTGTCTTACAAGACATTTTACCTCTAATCTGAGCAGGCTTAATCAAGTCATGCTGAAAAACTAGATAGGACAGCTTCTACAATGACAATAAATCTTTCTTCCTGCGGCTAGCAATCTAAAAAAACCAAAACGATATGTGCATTTTGTTAGTTGATGTGGTAGAATCAACCACAATGCTAACAATAAAATACTACCATGCTTTTGTTTATATGTTCCTTTGCCCTGAACAGAAACAAACTGTGTGCACATTTTAATGCTGTGGTACTGGACAGTAGTTATGTTGTGCTTTTACGCTGCTTAGAAATACAGTAATGATGAAGTTAACAATATTACAACACATCATTAGAAATGACTCCTTGGGCTTTCAAAAGCAGACACTCATGTATGTTGACCTTAATTTACGTTATGGTGGACCAGGATTTGATTAAATAGTCCACAAAGATGGGTTGTTAAAAAATGTCAACGTATTTTAAGCGGGTTTTGCTGTACGATATTTGAGCCATTAACTTCGGTCTTGTGTTTCAGAGTGCTATCGAGTCCTTGTTTGGGGCTTCCATGACTGGTATTGCCTACTCGCTTTTTGCTGGGCAGCCTCTTACAATCCTTGGGAGCACAGGTCCGGTTCTTGTGTTTGAGAAGATTCTCTTCAAATTCTGCAAGTGTGTGTTTTTTTTGGTACAATGTTCTCTGTTTTCATGGATAATCTTCAGGAGAGAAGACATGTCTGAAACTCTACCAATCCTCTCTTAGGGACTATGGGCTATCCTACCTCTCCCTGAGGGCCTGCATTGGCCTGTGGACGTCATTTTTCTGTCTCCTGCTGGTGGCCACAGATGCCAGCTCGCTTGTTTGCTACATCACACGTTTTACAGAGGAAGCCTTTGCAGCCCTCATCTGCATCATCTTCATCTACGAGGCTCTAGAGAAACTGCTCCACCTAGGCGTGCACTACCCCATCAATAAAAACAACGACCTTCAGAAACTTACGCAGTATTCGTAAGTTTTTATGACATTGTTGCCATCAGAAGCAAAATAAGTTGACGTTTGTAATAGAAACAAATAGAAAGACTGAAATCAAAAACATGATACACACTATCAGTCCCAAGTTGCAGTAACACATTCTTGTTTGATTGATGGATTGAAACTTTTATTAGTAGATTGCACAGTACATTACATATTCCGTACAAATGACCACTAAATGGTAACACCCGAATACGTTTTTCAACTTGTTTAAGTCTGGGTCCACGTTAATCAATTCATGGTATAAATATATACTATCAGCATAATACAGTCATCATACAAGTTAATCATCAGAGTATATACATTGAATTATTTACGGGGGATGGGACGGGGAGGAGACTTCCAAAACTTAAGCAGTTATTTCTATGAATGAAGGCAAGAACACTACTGATTTTTACTGAAATATGAAACCAACTGTTCCAGCCTTGGCCCCATGAAGTCATTAACATTGTGAGCACTCCATTCAAGTTGAACAATTTCTATCATGTGATGATTTTGCTTATTCTTGGGTCAGAACATCCGTGATGTGCATACATCACAAAGATCACTTCATACCACATGATCAAGTTTGCTGGTTTATCAACATTGCTCTCCATAGGTGCGCTTGTGTGGAACCCAGTAATCCCAGCAATGAGACGCTGCAGTTCTGGGAGAAGAGGAACATCACGGCCTCCCATGTCAACTGGACTATGTTGGAAGTTAAGGTAAATAAGCTTCAGATAATTACAATACACAACTCACTGAGATCTATTGATATCCAGTCCAATATCTGTATCTACCTTTACAGTGACAATGATTATTGAGAGATTCTTAATTGAATTCAGTAAACTTTTATTGCTCACAAACATGTAGTGTGTTGTGGGTTTGACTTTCAGATTTATTTTATTCATATTATAAATTGTGTCTGTTATTTTTAATCACCCACAAGTAGCAATCGGTCATTGCATGACTCTGTTGCGGTGTGTGCTCTGGCCTACCTCTGAGGGGAAGTGAGATTTGACTGGGCACGGATCAGTCCTATTAGCCAAACATGCTGGACTTAAAGTACAATCGGCTTGTGTGAGGACAAAAACATTCACACAAATGCTAATTGTGTGTCTAAAACATTATCAAAAATGTTTTGTTGTTGGTAAGATGCAGGTGTGCTCTGCCCCTTGACCATACCTATTACAACATATGGGACATTTCTTGGGAAATTAGGTAAAATAAGGCTTTTTGATTTTCATCACAAATTGACATTAAATAAATAAATACATAAAAATAGGATTGATTAATACAAACCCCGTTTCCATATGAGTTGGGAAATTGTGTCAGATGTAAATATAAACGGAATACAATGATTTGCAAATCATTTTCAACCCATATTCAGTTGAATATGCTACAAAGACAACATATTTGATGTTCAAACTGATAAACATTTTTTTTTTGCAAATAATCATTAACTTTAGAATTTGATGCCAGCAACACGTGACAAAGAAGTTGGGAAAGGTGGCAATAAATACTGATAAAGTTGAGGAATGCTCATCAAACACTTATTTGGAACATCCCACTGGTGAACAGGCAGATTGGGAACAGGTGGGTACCATGATTGGGTATAAAAGTAGATTCCATGAAATGCTCAGTCATTCACAAACAAGGATGGGGCTAGGGTCACCACTTTGTCAACAAATGCGTCAGCAAATTTTTGAACAGTTTAAGAAAAACCTTTCTCAACCAGCTATTACAAGGTATTTAGGGTTTTCACCATCTACGGTCCGTAATATTATCAAAGGGTTCAGAGAATCTGGAGAAATCACTGCACGTAAGCAGCTAAGATAATAAGATTAAGATGTTTAACCACGGCGTGGCACAGTTGGGAGAGTGGCCGTGCCAGCAACCTGAGGGTTCCTGGTTCAATCCCCACCTTCTACCAACCTGATCACGTCCGTTGTGTCCTTCAGCAAGACACTTCACCCTTGCTCCTTATGGGTCGTGTTTAGGTCGTGCATGGCAGCTCCCACCATCAGTGTGTGAAGGTGTGTGTGAATGGGTGAATGTGGAAATAGTGTCAAAGCGCTTTGAGTACCCTGAAGGTAGAAAAGCGCTATACAAGTATTACCCAGTTACCTTTTACCACTGGCCTAGTGTGAAATTTAAAATTTTATTTTGAAAGTAACTTCCCTTTTTCAGTCTCTAATGTCTTATTCATGATGCTACAATATTTGATCCACCATGACTTGTGTAAAATGGGACAGGGATCAAAGACATGTGGGCAAGAGCTTTGCAGGATTTACAGTCAGTCATCCTCATTGTGTCCTTTGGTGCCAGTAGGAGTGCGAAGAACTGCACGGGGATTTCAGTGGTACTGCATGTGGCCCCCATGGCCCTTATATCCCTGACGTCCTCTTCTGGTGTGTGGTCCTTTTCTTCACCACCGTCTTCATGTCCGCCTTCCTCAAGGAGTTCAAGACAAGGCGGTACTTCCCTACCAAGGCCAGTACCAAAATCACTAAAGTCATGTAACCACCTAGTGGTCGAAAGCTACACCACAAGTCATGCAGGATTTTATATAAAAATAAGTATTTGTCCATGTTTTTGTTCAGGTGCGGGCCATCATCAGTGACTTTGCAGTTTTCATCACCATCTTCACCATGGTTCTGGTGGACTACGCACTGGGCATTCCCTCACCGAAACTACAAGTTCCCAGCAAGTTTAAAGTAAGTCTAGTCTAGGACTTTCTGATACCCAATGTTGTGTTTGGATCAGAATGTTTTATATTCAAAATTCAAAGCCATAACTGGTGATTAAGCCATGCCTCCTCTTAAGCATCATGCCTGACTGTTCTCACTTGACTGTTCTAAGGTTTATTAAAGAGGTTGAATTGTTATGACACAATCTCCTGAATGGTCAGGTATAAGATCATCCCTAGATTTCCACAAGGTCCCAACTTTAGAAAGTTCATGCTCTGTGTCCAGCAATAGCCGATACTCCTCTAGCTTGCTTGCTTGTTGTGGAAAAAATATTAAAAAAAATAAGTAAGTCTTCTAGACTTGGAATTGTGTATCTAAACTAGAGTAAGGCAGCAATGAAAATATATTTGGTTTTCTGGGGAGCTAAAGACCTACCTCATGATTACTGCTCGTCTGCTCTCGCCACCGAACCAACTTTGTGAACAAAGCACAGTTACAGTATATGCCGGAATTCTCCAATATTGATCCAATTATATATCCATTATCTAATAATTAATGTTTGCTAATAACCATTTGCTAATAACCATTAGCACGTAATCATCTCTCGACCCCTGACCTATCGCACAAGAGTAGGTGTGGGTGAGGGCTAGTGGAGTTATCATGGTGGTGTTTGCGTGAGCAAATTGTTGAACAGTTTAAGAATAAACGTTCTCAACCAGCTATTGCAAGGAATTTAGGGATTTCACCATCTACGGTCCGTAATGTCATCAAAGGGTTCAGAGAATCTGGAGAAATCACTGCACGTAAGCAGCTAAGCCTGTGACCTTCGATCCCTCAGGCTGTACTGCATCAACAAGCGACATCAGTGTGTAAAGGATATCACCACATGGGCTCAGGAACACTTCAGAAACCCACTGTCAGTAACTACAGTTGGTCGCTACATCTGTAAGTGCAAGTTAAAACTCTCCTATGAAAGGCGAAAACCGTTTATTAACAACACCCAGAAACGCCGTCGGCTTCGCTGGGCCTGAGCTCATCTAAGATGGACTGATACAAAGTGGAAAAGTGTTCTGTGGTCTGACGAGTCCACATTTCAAATTGTTTTTGGAAACTGTGGACGTCGTGTCCTCCGGACCAAAGAGGAAAAGAACCATCCGGATTATTATAGGCGCAAAGTTGAAAAGCCAGCATCTGTGATGGTATGGGGGTGTATTAGTGCCCAAGACATGGGTAACTTACACATCTGTGAAGGCGCCATTAATGCTGAAAAGTACATACAGGTTTTGGAGCAACATATGTTGCCATCCAAGCAACGTTACCATGGACGCCCCTGCTTATTACAGCAAGACAATGCCAAGCCACGTGTTACATCAACGTGGCTTCATAGTAAAAGAATGCGGGTACTAGACTGGCCTGCCTGTAGTCCAGACCTGTCTCCCATTGAAAATGTGTGGTGCATTATGAAGCCTAAAATACCACAACGGAGACCCCCGGACTGTTGAACAACTTAAGCTGTACATCAAGCAAGAATGGGAAATAATTCCACCTGAGAAGCTTAAAAAATGTGTCTCCGCAGTTCCCAAACGTTTACTGAGTATTGTTAAAAGGAAAGGCCATGTAACACAGTGGTGAACATGCCCTTTCCCAACTACTTTGGCACGTGTTGCAGCCATGAAATTCTTAAGTTAATCATTAAAAAAAAATTAAGTTTATGAGTTTGAACATCAAATATCTTGTCTTTGTAGTTCATTCAACTGAATATGGGTCGAAAAGGATTTGCAAATCATTGTATTCTGTTTATATTTACATCTAACACAATTTCCCAACTCATATGGAAACAGGGTTTGTATTAAATACATGCTCTGAAAATGTATATCATGCCAAGCTTAAAGCTAATGCCTATAGATACATTTTCAATGGCCCGTCTGTTACTAAAAATAAAACCTGGCTCGAAAGCCTATACGATTTGCCACCCTTGGTGACTTTATTCGAAGACTTTTGCCATAAGTATTTTCTCATACCAATCACACACGTCTGGCTTCAAAATAATAGCACTACGCTTCACATCCGGTCTAATCAACAAAATATCCTCTATCATCCGGCTTCCTCCCACCTCCAAAGATATACAACACTAAATTGGCCCTAGTGTGTGAATGTGAGTGTGAATGTTGTCTGTCTATCTGTGTTGGCCCTGTGATGAGGTGGCGACTTGTCCAGGGTGTACGCCGCCTTCCGCCCGAATGCAGCTGAGATAGGCTCCAGCACCCTCCGCGTCCCCAAAAGGGAAAAGCGCTAGAAAATGGATGAATGGGTGGATGCTGTGTCACAGTTGTTTTGTAATGTTATTCTGTGATATTTCTACCTAAATAAATGCTTTCTGGCAGATTGAAATCAAGTGTATTATAATAGCGGCGGCGATATTATGGCTGTAGACTGTCTTTGAACAAGTCAGCCTTTTATTTATGTTCACATATAGCACTGTCGAACTCAATAACAGAAGCGCAACACACACAACACGACTGCTCCGTCTTCTTCGCTCCCACTGAGACTAGGTTTAATACTGCAGGTATGCCTGCTACTGCCCTCTGCAGCCCACATTGGGTAATTACAGTTCACTACACAGTACTACCTTTGCTACAGTATATTATTTTATAACGTGTTCTGATTGATAGTCCGCAAATACAGAATATTTAACAGGGGGAAAATTGCATTAAAGGTTAAGACATTGTCGTGCAGAGATATGAATACATGTAACTTGTGCAACATGTACAGAATATCAGAAGCAAACATCTTTGACAATGATCGTAACAATCAATAAATCAATCAATCAAAGTTTACTTATACAGCCCTTAATCACAAAGGGCTGCACAAGCGACAATGACATCCTCTGCTCAGATCCCACATCAGGGCAAGAAAAAACTCAACCCAATGGTCACAACGAGAAACCTTGGAAGGGACCACAGATGTGCTTCAAAGTACTGGAGCCTGAATAGAAAACGTTCTAAAGCCTGCAGACTTTTTTTGGGCTCTGGGAATCACTAATAAGCCGGAGTTCTTAGAACACAGGTTTATGTCCGGGACATATGGTACAATACAATCAGCAAGATAGGCTGGAGCGAGCCAGTTTAGTATTTTATACGTAAGTAGTAAAACCTTAGAGTCGCAGCATAAGTGCACAGGAAGCCAGTGCAGGTGAGCTAATATAGGCGTGATGATCAAACTTTCTTGTTCTTGTCAAAAGTCTAGCAGCCGCATTTTGTACCAACTGTAATCTTTTAATGCTACACAGAGGGAGACCAGAAAATAATACGTTACAGTAATCGAGACGAGAGACGTAAAGAACGCATGAATAATGATCTCAGCGTCGCTAGTGGACAAAAAAGGCTGTTTTAGTAACACTCTTAATGTGTGACTCAAATGAGAGAGGCCCGAAGATGATACCAAGATTCTTTACCCACTCGCTTTGTGTAATTGTTTTCTTGTCAAATGTTAAGGTGGTATTATTAAATAGGTGTCAATGTCTAGCAGGACCAATAATCAGCATTTCCGTTTTCGTAGCATTCAGATGCAAAAAGTTGCTTGACATCCATTGTTTAATTAAATCTAGACATGCCTCCAGGTGTGTTATGATCCGCTGCCCGGATCATATTTTTGTTTTTGTTTTCAAGTCACTTGTGTTTTCAGCACCTCTTGAGTTTGTTTCTGTTGCCATGACGGCAGATTATAGTCACCTGCCTCTGGTTAGTGTCCCGGACGCGCACCTGTTGCCCGGGCACTAATCAGAGGGCTATTTAGTTTACGCGCTGGCCTCACTCGGTCTGTTGGTTTTGTTTGCTCCTACGCAACAAGTTACGCTCTTGGTTTCTCTCATAGTTTACATTTTTGATATTAGCATCTTTGCTACCCTCTTGTTTTCCGTGCCGTGGTACCGCGCAGCATTTTGTTCTGCAATCAGAATAAATCATTTATTCTCACCTGCAAGCCGCTTCCTGACATCCCTCTGCATCTTGAAAAGACGACCTCCGGCATCACAATGCCACGCAGGCGTAACAAGGTGACTACAATCTGGCCTGTTGGTAAGCGTTAGGGGCATGTAGAGTAGGGTGTCATCAGCATAACAGTGAAAGTTAACACCTTATTTGCGTATGATGTCATCCAGCGGCAGCATGTAGATGCTGAAGAGTGCAGGGTCAACAATCCAGATTTTGTGTTAATAATGTGTAAAACTGATATCTAAACATGTTGCTCCTGTTAATGCAAGTGCTTCCATAGGAAGAATACAAATTCTGTATTTCTACAAAATCCAAAATCTGGTAAGACACCAACGGAATGCAGGTTTTTGTTTTTGTTTAATTCTCTTTAAAAAAGTGTGTGTATGTTCTTATTTCGTTGAGCTGTTTAAAAAACATAGTTCAAAACATTTCATTAAAGCAAACTAATTGTCCAGTCATGGTCATTAAAACTTGAAAATGATCTGTCTAGAGTATACTTTTTAATGATGAAAACTTACATTTATTTTGAATTGACTATGGACAAACTGCGATCAATCACGATGAAAATTTTAAATCGTTTGACAGCCCTAATATACGCAGACAATATTCTACACCATTTTCATCTATTCTTTATTATTCTTATTTCGCCGTCTCCCAGACCTTCCAAATGTTTCATTCGATTTTACACCATTCCACCTTCAAAATGTTCAATCCATTCATGCTTGTAGGTTCTTCATCAACAATTTTCCAAATATCCCAGGCTTCACAGAATTCCTTGTTTTCTGGGAAATGTTTCCCATTTAAAATGAATTGGCCGTTTTTCAAACTTTTACAATCCCCACTTTTTCCAACTGAGTCAAACCATTTCACCTTCAACACATTCCATTCATCCTGGAAATTCAAACTACTGTACCAATTTACTAGGGTCCAAAGAATTCCCAGAATTCACGTTTTTTCAAAGCCCTATTTTACCCATATTTTACCCATAATTTCGCCACATCTAGTGTGTGTGTGACAATCATTGGTATTTTAACTTTAAACTTTAATGACTTATTCCACATTTTTCAACCCATTTCAACCATTCCACCATCAAAACATTCCACTTCGTCAGGACATCAAAGTTACCTATTTTTTTCCCCAAAAATTCCTGTTTTTTTAAAAATTCCCTGAAATCCAGAATATTTTTTTCGTCCTTCCAAGATCTATCCAAGAGTAGCTACTAAATAAATCAGAAGGTACCCACAAGTTACTCAATACTTGAGGAGGTTTTTCACGGAATACTTACTCAAGGAAATATTTGGATGACAACTTTTTACCTTTACATGAGTCATACTACTCTAAAGTAACGGTACTCTTACATGAATACACTTTTAGTTACTTCTACCATTAGCTGACCACACACACAATGGATATAAAAAGCTATTCAAACCACCTGCGGATCATACATGAGCATTTATTTTTATAACTTGGTCTTGCTCCCGTTTTAATGCGGTATTTAGCTCCAGACAAGTGGCACATTTAAACAGGGAACCTGCAAATGAGAGTCCCTCTGCTTTCAGCGATCGCCCTGTCACTTCACTGCGACCCCCCCCCCCCCCCCACCCCCCCCACCCCGAGAGGGTTGCCATACCCTATTTGAAAAATACTATCATATGTCCGGACTTTCACATGAGAAAATGTTTTGTATCTGGAGCTATTTAAATTTTAGTTGAATACCTGCACCTCAACTGGCTCCTCTACCCTGTCGGCCACTGGGTAAAGGAGCCAGTAGAGGTGGCTTGGACATGCCTCTTAGATGCCTTTTGCCAGGGCTAACCTAGGACAAGCTGGAGGGATTAGGTCTCACTGCTGGTTTGGTAAGGCCTTTGTTCCTTTGGTGGATTTGGGAGAATTGGCCGGAGACTGGTAAGCCTGGGCTTCCCTTCTGAGACTGCTGCCCCTGCGATCTGGACATGGATAAACGCAAGAAAATGGATGGATTGATGTAAAACGTCACAGCTTTCCTGTCTGTATTGATTTTAGCCAACCAGAGATGATCGTGGCTGGCTGATCAACCCTGTGGGACCTAACCCGTGGTGGACCACCATCATCACCTTCATCCCTGCTCTCCTGTGCACCATCCTTATCTTCATGGACCAACAGATCACCGCCGTTATTATCAACAGGAAGGAACACAAACTGAAGGTATGTCCATTAACACCGGTAAATTACGTCATAGCTTACCGGGGACTTAAAGTTGTATAAGTCATTGTGGTCTTGGCTCTGATCTTCCAGAAAGGCTGTGGCTACCACCTGGATCTGTTTGTGGTCGGGGTGATGCTGGGCGTGTGCTCTGTGATGGGTCTGCCGTGGTTTGTGGCGGCCACCGTGCTCTCCATCTCCCATGTCAACAGTTTGAAGCTGGAGTCTGAGTGTTCTGCTCCTGGTGAGCAGCCTAAGTTCCTGGGTATTCGCGAGCAACGCTTCACCGGCCTCATGATCTTCACCTTAATGGGCTGCTCTGTGTTCATGACGTCGATGTTGAAGGTCCGGAATAGATACATAAATACGTAAAGTATTTTATTTAAACATGGGTTTCGATTGCAGTTCATTCCAATGCCTGTGCTGTATGGAGTGTTTCTCTACATGGGAGCCTCCTCACTTCGAGGGATTCAGGTGAGGAATCGTTATTTATTTTTATTTTATCTATTCTTTTTTACTCTTTCAGTGATGAAATGTTGCATAATGTAACTGTGGCGGAGCGGTTGCACGACTGTACAGTCATCTGTGCATGCCTACCCGCTGCCTAAAGCTGTAACAAAGGGAAAAAAATCTAATCATATTATGTAGTTTTATATTGTTTCTTGCTATCATCTCAAAAAAAATATTTCTGAACTCTGCAGTTCTTTGATCGTCTCCGGCTGTTTGGGATGCCGGCCAAACACCAGCCAGATTTCATTTACCTTCGCCATGTTCCACTAAGGAAGGCTCACCTCTTCACCATCATCCAGCTTAGTTGTCTGGTGATGCTGTGGGTCATCAAGACATCCAAGGCCGCCATTGTTTTCCCAATGATGGTAAAAGCAATACACTTTCTGTGCTATTGTGCACCAACATTGCTGACTTCTGCAGTAGTTTCTGTATCCATTCTTTTTTTCAGGTCTTGGCGCTTGTCTTCATCCGGAAGCTTCTGGACTTCATCTTTACCAAGAGAGAACTGAGCTGGTTAGATGACTTGATGCCAGAGTGGAAGAAGAAGAAACTCGAGGATGCTGCACAAGAGGTGGAATAATACATTATCAAGTTAACCACACATGCTATATTGACAAAGTGTTAAGTTAATTTACCATGACTACAACTACTTTTAACTAGGCTGGACAAAAGAAGAATGCATCTGTGTTGGCAACATGGCAACTCCAAATCCGTTTCTTTGCATTCTGTGATATTGATGGACCGACTTAAATACCTCAGGTGTTTAAATTGAACTTTAATAGCATTTGTTTCGAATACACTGGCTTGAAATCTGTGTCCAGTTTGGGGGTCTCGGTATCCTGTTTCTGCTGTTTAAGGATGACGCCTCATCAAGCTGCAACTTTCAGCGTTTAGAGCGTTAAGCTTTTGGGACGAGACTCAGCACCTCTAAATCTGAGCTAATGGTTCTCAGCTGGAAAAGGGTGAATTGCACCCCCGTGTTGGGAGTGAAAAGACAGAGTAAGGAGCTCTGTCATCTGGAGTACAGCTCCTGTCCCTGAACATTGAGAGAACCAAGGTAAGGTCACTTAGGCATTTTGTTTCGGTACATTTCTAATGCCTTGTGCGATATCAACAATATACAACAGAAATTATATCAATTTGGCCTATGTTTGAGCTTTTAATTTTATTGCCCCATCACAATAATAAAGTTAAAGTTAAAGTACCAATGATTGTCACACACACACTAGGTGTGGTGAAATTTGTCCTCTGCATTTGACCCATCCCCTTGTTCACCCCCTGGGAGGTGAGGGGAGCAGTGGGCAGCAGCGGTGCCGCGCCCAGGAATCATTTTTGGTGATTTAACCCCCAATTCCAACCCTTGATGCTGAGTGCCAAGCAGGGAGGTAATGGGTCCCATTTTTATAGTCTTTGGTATGACTCGGCCGGGGTTTGAACTCACAACCTACCGATCTCAGGGCGGACACTCTAACCATTAGGCCACTGAGTAGGCATGTTAATGACACAAAATTAAAAAAAATGAAAATCCGCAACAGACTGCAAATAACACTTTGCAATGTAAAATACTGAGAGCTGTCGTATGTCTATACACAGTGCGGAGACACTTCTACGTTATTTATCCTCGCCTCCATGGGGGCAATTATACAACGTTTCTTACAATTACCATTATCACTGGAGTAATGGGAAAGGTCAAGCCGGCGATACAACAACCAAGAGAGGAGGAG
>NC_084548.2:27125000-27270000 GCF_033978685.3 Nerophis lumbriciformis | reverse complement strand
GTTGGTCCACTCCTCTTCAATGGCTGTGCGAAGTTGCTGGATGTTGGCAGGAACTTGAACATGCTGTCGTATACGACGATCCACAGCATCCCAAACATGCTCAATGGATGACATGTCTGGTGAGTATGTTGGCCATGCAAGAACTGGGATGTTTTCAGCTTCCAGGAATTGTGTACAGATCTTTGCAACATGAGGTAATGGTCTCGGGTGAATGGCACAACAATGGGCCTTAGGATCTCATCACGGTATCTCTGTGCATTCAAAATGCCATCAATAAAATGCACCTGTGTTCGTTGTCCATAACATACACCTGCCCATACCATAACCCCACACCTACTATGGACCACTCGATTCACAACGTTGACATCAGCAAACAGCTCTCCCACATGACGCCACACGCTGTCTGTCATCTGCCCCGAACAGTGAAAAACGGGATTAATCTGTGAAAAGAACACCTCTCCAACGTGCCAGATGCCATCAAATGTGAGCATTTGCCCAATCAAGTCGGTTACGACAACAAACTGCAATAAGGTTGAGACCTCGAAGAGGATGACGAGCCTGCAGATGAGCTTCCCTGAGACGGTGTCTCACAGTTTGTGCAGAACTTCCTTGGTTATGCAAACCAATTGTTGCAGCAGCTGTCCAAGTGACTGGTCTCAGAGAATCAGGTAGGTGAACCTGCTGAATGTGGATGTCCTGGGCTGGTGTAGTTAGACATGGTCTGCGGTTGTGAGGCCGGTTGAATGTACTGCCAAATTTTCTGAAACGCCTTTGGAGACGGCTTATGGTAGAGAAATGAACATTCAATTCATGGGCAACAGCTCTGGTGGACTGCACACTCCCTCAAACTAAATCTGTGGCATTGTGCCGTGTGATAAAACTGCACATTTTAGAGTGGCCTTTTATTGTGGGCAGCCTAAGGCACACCTGTGCAATAATCATGCTTTTTAATCAGCATGTTGATATGCCACACATGTGAGGTGTGATGATTATCTTGGCAAAAAGAAATGCTTGCTAACACAGATTTAGACATATTTGGAGGAATAGGTCTTTTGCATGTGCAATAAAAGTTTTAGAACTTTGAGTTCAACTCATGAAATATGGGAGCAAAAACAGAAGCATTGCGTTTATACTTTTGTTCAGTGTAAGTGTACTGAGGACACTGAAGTATATTCCTGACAGTGGTGTGCTGTCATGTATCCATTACTGTGTTTGTAGACACATTTGGACAGTGTCATGCTGCCCCAAATCCAATATTGTCCATGTGCACTTAGCGGAATTACAATTGCTCTTCACTTCTTTTTTCTCTCCACATCCTTTTATTTGTGAATTGCAACCAGTTGAGTTAGTCCTTCCCCTTCCGCTATGTAGCAAAAATGGCGACAATTGGGGGTGGTAAGTGTTACTGCACATTCATAATTTTGAGGGCAAAACCCGGGTAATTCTTATTTTAATTCCCTGTGTAACGCACTTAAGCACTCGAAAGACTGAGTATAAGTATGAATGTGCACCAGCTGAAACACAGCCATGGTAAACAACTGCTTCCATGCTGTGTTTGGTATTTTTTAAATGTATTTTATTTTTTGTTCAATCATTTTGAAGGAGCGACCCAGCTACAGTGAACATTACTGATGAGATGTCCAAAGGCTCTTTTGGGGACGTATGGAAGGGTGTCAGTCCTGTGGAAAAAGATCCTCCTGCTAAAAGGTAAATCTTTTTTCCAAGAAAAAAAAAACCCAGACATGGTGTGTTTAGGTCCAAAGTGGTTTACAGTATGTCCATCTATACATGTCCATTCTGTCCCAGCTCTATTTTATGATGTAAAAAGTGTGTACTATTACACTAATTAGTTTACCCATACAAAGATATGAACAGCATAATCATTATTTTATGGTTGTGACATAGTAGCTCCATCAAGATCGACAGATCACAGAGAAACACCCGGCGCTACACGCACAGGCACACACACAGACACACACATGCACACACACACCCACACACAGACATACACACATGCACACACACAACAAACCACATGTACACACTTTCAATCCGGTGACCGTGTAGCTTTTATTTAGCCCGGCAGAACATCAACGGAGCACACTTGATGCCTATGCCTATCCTCATTATCCATAATCTACATTTCTGGCCAAACATAAAAGTATTCACAACATACTTGGTCATTTTCGCAGCCGTCGGAGTCAAATTGAGCTGACGTTTCAAAGCATCAAAGCATTTCAGTGACCTCACCGTCAGGGGGAGGGTCCTAGGATTTAAAAAGAGGCCTTTGCCTGGCATTGAGAGGAGTATTGGGTTGGAGATAGTGGTGGTTGGAAGCTGAGAAGCATTGTTTTCCATTTTGTACTATTACAAAGAAGATAATAGACTTTAAGTTTTTACCAAATAAATGAAGTACTGTTTATTTTTTTTGTAATTATTTCGGCTAAATTATACAGGAATTTTTTCTGACACTTTTCACCATTTTTGTATTTTTTCACTTATTTTTGCCACTTTTAAGTTTTTTTCTTTTCACTTGCCTATTTTTCACCCTAATTGTGGGGATTGAACCCCACGACAAATGGTGTCAGAAGTGGGACGGCAAGTCGGAAAATAGGAATTACCTTCACATTTAAAAGCCGCACAGGGCTGCGCTCCCAAAAACAGCAAGAACAGGGTGGAGATTGTGAATACCCCAAAATGGATATTGTCAGAGAAGTAAAGGCCTCAGCAGAGGAGGAGGACTAAACCACTGCCTAGGCACCAGAACAAGCTGGGCCTTCAACACCAGTGCCAGGCGGAGAGTTTCTGGCAATGATGAGAGACTTTATGGCTGGAAAGAAGAAGAGAGAGGAGTATTTGTTGGCTTAGCTCAGATCCTGACTCTCACCTCAACAGGCACCCCAGTTTCAGACGCCTGCGCCACAGACTTTTGAACAGCTTGGCCCTGTTATGTCGTTTCCGCTGCACAATAAAGAGCCACCTTGACTTGAATGGAGACATTACAATGTCAAAAGTTCCTCTATATTAGGCAGGTGATGACCTTGAGAACTACTTATTACGGTTTGAGTGCATTGCTATAACCTGGAGATGGCCAGAGAATGAATGGGTCTGCAGACTAGTCTGCAGACCCTGTCTGGGAAGGCGCTAGAAGCATACACGGCGATGGATGAAGACAAAGCTCACTGTTACACAGACCTGAAGGCAGCATTGCTGGTAAAATTCAAGATCTTTACAAAGACTTACCATCAACAATTCTGGGCCGCAACTGTGCCTTCTGGTGAGCGCTCCAGTGGGACTTATCATAGTCTGAATAGCCTTTATCAAAGTTGGATTAGGCCAGAGCAGCACACCAAAGAACAAATTGGTGAAACCATCATCTTGAAGCAGCTGCTTTGAGTGCTCTCAGTGCATGTTCGTACCTGGGTGAAAGAACATGAGCCCACCGAAGGGCTTGGAGCGGCGAAACTGGCTATGCAGTACTTCAACGGGCTCCGAGGTGGACTAGCGGCTCATGTCCCCAGCACATCATACTGTCCAGCATTCCGTCCAGCAATCCAGCCACCTCTATTCAGACGGACACAACAGCCAGTAAGCGCCAGGTCGCACCAATACTGCCCCAAACCAGCGGCCAGCCCATAAGGACAGAATGTGTTACCATTGCCAGCAGCCAGGCCATACAGCCTCTGTGAGTCCCATACAAAGAGCCAAAGTTGCAACCGCTTGCTGTGCACCCCAACCTAAGATCAGCAGAGATCAGAAAGGCAAATTGCAACGATATCAAACTGTGTATCAATGGACAATAGGTTACTGCTTTGTTGGAAACTGGCAGTTGAATCTTACTTGTAAAGTACAATTTAGTACCCGTTAACAGTGTGGACTATAGCAGACAAGCAGACATTTTATGTGTTCATGGGGACATGCATCCTCATCCCAAAAATTATTTAAATGTGACAATAGATGAACACTCATTGGCTGACTTTTAGGGTGGTAGAAAATGTACCAGTGGATGCCATTTGGGGATGTGACATGCCCATTCTTGTAGAGTTATTTTATGAAAATAAACAACCGGGCAACACTTACGGTGGAAAGAATGCTAAGGCTAACACAAATACTACTGCAAAGGCAGGTCTGCATGTGCCCTGTCCTGTGGTTAAGAGGGCCCAAGCCGAAATTGGTCTCCGACATCTCCCAGACCTTGACGATAGTATATATAAGGGAGGAATAAAATGACCTAGATAGTTAAGGCGCCAACAGCGTTTTGAAAATCACTTAAAGCCTTTTGACACAAAATATTTTTTTACTGATAATATGTGGAGTGGGTTAGGTCACGATTTTATTGGCCCTCCATGTACACTGACATCCAAACATATTGTTCCACATGCCACACATGTCAAATATCATGCCCCGCCAGCAAGTCAGACAGAGGCCTCCTTTGTCAACTTCCTGTCATCTCCACTCCCTTTAGTAGGATAGCAAGGGACATTGTGGGTCCGCTGGTGAAGAGCTGTCGGTGACACCAGTATATTGTTCTTGTGTGCAATTATGCCACCAGATTCCCTGAAGCCTTCCCACTTTGCTGTATCATTGCACCGGCCGTCCTTCATGCACTGGTGCAGCTCTTTTGAAGAGCGGGACTCCCAGACGAAGTGCTGACTAATCAGGGCACTAACTTCACCTCCAAGCTATTGCAGCTTTTCAACAATCCGCTGGGAATTAAGTCCATCAATACCACGCCCTAGCATCGCCAAATAGATGGACTTGCTGAAAGACTCAACCAGAACCTGAATAGGATGTAACAGAAATTTGTGGATGATACCGGAAAGGACTGGCACCGTTGGCTTCCATTTATACTCTTCGCCTATGGGAAGTTCCCCAAGCATCAACAGGATTTTCACCCTTTAAACGTATGTATAACTGTGACGTCCAAGGCCCATTGGACCTACTCTGGAAGAGCTGGAAAGCCTCAGCACCCGCGTCAAATGACCATGGAGTGATCCAATACATGCTCCAAATGACAGACAGTTTGACCAGGTATCAAGAGAAGGCTCAAGAGAACCTGCAGGAGGCCCAGAAAACGCAGAAGATCTGGTATGACAAACAAGCACGTCAGCGTGACTTCCAGCCAGGGCAAAAGGTTCTTCTCCTTCTTCCTTCCTCCAGTAATAAATTGCTTGCAAAGTGGGAAGGTCTTTATACAATCATCCGTCGAATGAGCCCGGTCACTTATGAGATACTCCAACCTGACAAGAAGAAACAAATACAAACATACCATGTGAACCTGCTTCAATTATGGAAACAAATTTAAGCTCCAACTCATGTAGTGTCACTGGTGAAAGACATTCAGATGGAAGAAGAGTATGATCCCAGTGTAGCAGTAGTCACCAAGACACCCGACCACGGAACTAGGAGCACAGCTTCGGCAGGTGTTGCAAGAAGTATCATCCCTCTTTGCTGCCAAGGCAACCGTAATTGAGCATGCAATCCGGCTAAAGGAGGCTCATCCACTCCGCCAGCGACAGTATCGTGTTCCACAGCAGCTGGTGGAGAAATTACGCAGAGAGGTCGAGGCCATGCTGGAAATAGGAGTCATCGAGCCATCAAATTTGGAGTGGTGGCACGGTGGTCATTGTTGGCAAAAAGTATGGATCCATCCGCATCTGCTTTGACATCTGCATGTTAAAATCCATCTCTGAATTTGAGGCCTACCCAATTCCACAAATAGACAAACTTCTAGAAAGCAGTGGATCAGCAGCTTACATCACTACACTAGTTATTGGCAAAGATTTTCGGCAGGTGCCCCTTTGAGCCAGCGAGTCAGCCATACACTGTGTTCCGGACCCCTGGTGGGTTATTTCAATTGCCTGTTATGCCTTTTGGACTGCAGGGAGCACCAGCGACTTTCCAACGACTGATGGATAAAGTCCTCTAAAGTTATGAGGAGTATAATGCAGCTTATCTAGATGATGTGGTGAGCTTCAGCAGAACCTGAAAAGAACACCTGCAACATATAAAGCAAGTTGTTGGAAATATCCAGGCAGCAGGACTGACTTTAAATGTCAGTAAATGTGAATGGGCGCAAGAGGAAAAACGGCACTTTTGCGATCAGTTGGGAAGCTGAGAGGTCCGATCACATGTGGATAAAGTGGAAGCAATCTTGAGTTGTTCTCGCCTTTGCACCAAAACGAAGGTGAGATCCTTCTTGATATCGCGCAAGACTAAGACAGACCAACGTTTTAATGTTTTATTTGTTCCACTTATCTGGGTCCGAGTTTCTGGGGCAGTAGTCTCAGTAGAAAAGCCCAGACTCCGGCCATCTTGTCCTTTTCCACCAGGGGGACACTGAGGCATTCCCAGGCTAGCTGCGAGACATAATTCAGCGTGTCCTAGATCTAGCCCGGCGTCTGCTGCCAGTTAGGCTTGCCTCAACAAGAGAGGCATTAGAGATATACCGAAACAAAATGCCTGAGTCACCTCACCTTGGTTCTCTCAATGGGGGGGCGGGGGGGGTGCAATGGGAAGCTGTAAGCGGGGGACGCACAGCTATCTCCAGCCCAGCAGCTTGCTAGATATCCATGCAGGCCTTTTGTTTTTTCCACTCTTAGTTGCGTGTTCTCCCAGTCCCTTGTTTGTGCGCTTTCTTTAGATTATTGAATAATATTATTTTACTCATCATCTGCCTCCCGTCTCTGCTTTTTTGGTGTCACGCCGCTAAGCTACGTTCCAGCTTCCTGACAAATATATGTGTTGTATGGACACATACCGGTAACCGCTCTGTTGGGTCAAATGCTTGCTGATTGGTTTGGGGACTAAGTACTTATTTCACTCAATGTATTTTTCTACCCTCTTGTCTCTCTCCTTACTACAACGGAGTACTGTTCATATCTTTGTAATGGAGTAAACTTACAAAATAAGCATTGAATATTGTTAGTGTCGGAACAAAAGAGGTGTATTATCATCTATTTCGTAGGGAATAAACATCCCTTTTTAGAAATACATATGTGTGTATACATGGCCTGCTCTAAATGATGTCCACCATGTAGGCTAACATAGAAACTCCTGCATTGCCTCTCTCCATCTCATTCCACCCCTCAAGATCCCCTTCCTAACCTCTCAGAAGCTGAGAAGCAAAAAGGTGAGTCTTGCACTGTTGCGCTTGGTGAGGCTTGAAATGGCTGCATGTTAGATGCAGTGATCTAGGGGTGTAACGGTACGTCATTGTCACAGTTTGTTATGAACCGCAATTCGCTTTATTTTGGGAGCATAATCCAAAACAAAAAATGGTTTTATTTTTTTCAATGATTTAATAAAAACAACATCAATAACAGCAAACTTGCAGGTAATTCTACATGGACACCTTTAATCGGATTAATGGCCTAACTGGAATAAAAATGTTCCATGTAAACACGGCATTCGGAATATTCTGACCCAATCACACACGTTCGGTTTAAAATTTCATTCGGATCGAGACGGGTGTTTTATGCCGAAAGTCATTCTGATTGTAGCGCATGAAAACACATCTTCCGAAATGCGCATGTCTTTGATGTCAGCTATACTTTGGTGGTGGAGCGGGGACTACATTAAATAGTCTCGGAATGTAGCCATTGTTTTGCTGCCAAGTTTCATATAGTCTGGGATGTCAGGGACAGGTAAAGTGGGCGCCCCAAGAAGACGACACCTTAAGAAGACTCTTTCCTCACTTTGTCATCACTTGAGTATCATGGGCTGTCTTCTACACATTGCAGTCAGGGATTTCAGGATGGCTGACGGCTCTCTGCCCTGACAATCCGGAACAGACTGCATGCGGCCAATCTCTGTTCTCATAGGTCTGTCAGGACGTCTGTCTTGACGGCCCTCCACCGTCAGACCTTTTTGCGCTAGTGTCAGTAGCACGCTCATTAGAAGCTGAACATGTGGAGGAACATTCATTTCAGCGATGAGTCCAGATTCTTTATGACAGTTAGATCGTAGACTCAAAGTATTGAAAACGCTATTTTGATAACTGTACCGCGAGAGGAACGTCTTTTGGTGGAGGTCATGTGATGGTGTGGGGCATAAAACAAGGTTTGTCAATATTGTAGGCAATCTCATTACAGACAGATATCTAGATGAGATTTTACAACCAGAGGTAATACCATATATCCACAGTAGGGCTGTCTTCGACTAAAGATTTTAATAGTCAAATCTGATTTTAGATTTTGCCAATAGTTTATGATCAGTAGAACCTACAGCATTTTTTTTAAGAGAAATAAACAGATGATCATATGTAGTAGTGTATACTGACTGGTTACTAGGTGTCGGTAATATCACATACTGTATGTGCTCTAGCTTGTATACAGTGAATCTCTCTCCTAAAGCTAATTAAAGTTAATTAATACAGCTAATATTTCATTAAAGTGAACAAAACAAAGATCTCATATGTGAGATTTTCCATCTAAAAAAAAGTCTAAACCACAGTTTGTCAGGTTCTTGCTCTGGCGCAGCACCAAAGAGGACATCAGACTTGACTAAATAGAGCAAGTAAAAGTATAACCACCAGCAGAATGAGCATTACCTTTGCAAAAGAAGCGCAACACTTCCGAGACGTTATGAAATTGGCTGGAAATTGGACATGGCGTGGGCCAACCATGGGATTCGGCCAGTAAAAGGCTTACGATGGCACGGCGAGCTTTGTGTATGACATCACAGCGCCTTGACAAGTCTCGATCAGGTCTCTAATGTACAAACATACTCCCAGCATTATTAGTAAAATGTTATAGTGTGTAGACAAATACTTTTTATGTAGTAAGAGATGTGTGAGGCCAAAACACGGCAGCCGGTTGGTTAAATGACGTCAGAAAGCAGTGATTGCTCTCTTGTGACTGCTGAAATTGTAAATAGATATAAATTACAGTAATACCGCAACATAGGAGCACATTGCATATCGTGACTTAGCACTAACTCGGAATACTCGTATCTTAAAGTAGCCCCGCCTATTGAAATGATTTGAAAACAATTTAAATTGGGATTGGCCATCTTAAAACAGCTCAATTTTAACATCCATCCATCCATCCATTTTCTACCGCTTATTCCCTTTGGGGTCGCGGGGGGCGCTGGAGCCTATCTCAGCTACAATCGGGCGGAAGGCGGGGTACACCCTGGACAAGTCGTGTAACATGATTTTTAAAAAGAAAAAAACTATCTCTTACAAAAGAAATATTGTTAGAAAAATTATACAATAATAATACAAACTGCTACAGGACAGTGGTTTTACGAATGTAACAGGGTAGGTAGATAATGGAAAATGCCCACGCCAGCACTCCTGTGAACGCATCACCTGTGTTTGGTAATACAGTAATAAATATGTAAAGAGTTAACCTTTTCCAGCAGACTGATGAGCACTTCAAAATTGTCAGTTTTTTCTGTGTGGCGCTTTCCCGTCGCATTAGATCCAATATGTGCAACAAGCCAAGTTACCAAAGGGGCAAGGCTGGGATGGCAGCCAGTAATGGTTATGGATAAGTTTATGGTGTTAGTTTATTCCGAACATGCATACAATCACAATATCATACGTCACATATTTACAGTTTCTCATTACAGCATGTCTGAAAAGGAGTAAGAGGAAGTAGAGTTTATTTAATCCTACCCCTTTCCCTCTCATAGCAATTTCTAACAGTTTTTACTGCTCATTCTTAGGGCTGGGCGATATGGCCTTTTATTAATATCTTGATATTTTTAGGCCATGTCACTATACGCGATATATATCTCGATATTTTGCCTTAGCCTTGAATGAACACTTGATGCATATAATCACAGCAATATGATGATTCTATGTGTCTACATTAAAACATTATTGTTCATACTGCATTAATATATGCTCATTTTAAACTTTCATGCAGAGAGGGAAACCACAACTACGTCAATTTACTAAAACTGTATTTATTAAACAGTTATTAAGCAGTGGCACAAACAATCATGTCATTTCAAAACAGAAAGTGAAAGATTGTCAGACATTTTTTAAAACAAGCTATTAGTGCACTTTTGTGCATGATGTCACTAAGATGACATATCAAAACAACACTAAATTAAAGTGCACTTTTTGTACAGAACGCCACTACAATAGTTTAAAACAAATAAAGTGCACTTTTGTGCATGATGTCACACAAGACATTTCAATAACTGTCAAATAAAAATGAGCTGCATAATAGGAAATCAAATAGTTTATGTCCTTCGCTATGTGGTAGGTTCCTGCGGACGTTATCTCCTTCTGTTGTTGACTATTTTTTTCATACGGTGTTGATGTGGAAATGGAAGACTCCAGGCTCAATTGGGTCAGTGCATTTTGTTGGTGTGGCACCGGCCGAGATGTTGACATGCAGAGTTTCAAGCACTCCTCTCTAGAGCAGTGGTCCCCAACCTTTTTGTAGCTGCGGACCGGTCAACGCTTGAAAATTTGTCCCACGGACCGGGGTGGGGGGGATTTTTTTTATTATTATTTTTTTTTCATAAATAAAAACAATCATGTGTGCTTACGGACTGTATCCCTGCAGACTGTATTGATCTGTATTGATATATAATATATATATTGTGTTGTTTTATGTTGATTTAATAAAAAATAAATACAATTATTATTATTTTTATTTTTTTTTATTTCTTGTGCGGTCCGGTACCAATCGGTACCGGCCCGCGGCCCGGTGGTTGGGGACCACTGCTCTAGAGGGTGACTTTTCAAATTATGCTACAAATTAGTAGTGCTGCTACTTTTTGTAGCAACGCTTTTGCCGCATACTTGACATAGAGTATTACGGTTGTCTGTTCAACATCTTCCCGCTTGAAGCCAAACCACCGCAAGACGATGGACCCCCTGCTGTTTTTTAGGGAATTAATTCTTCTTCCTTCATTTGTTACCAGATTGGCCCCTTAACTCTCTCGTATTACCACTCGCGTCGCTCCGCTAGCACCACAGCCAACGTTACCCATGCCGCTACCTCTCTGCTCGGCGAGGGCGTATGATGTTGTACGCGCGACAGTATGTGACAAGGTGCATTTGTTTTATGTCACTGTGAGAAGGAGAGACAAGAAAGTGTAAGAAAAGCCTGGAGTGTAATGCCCGCAGCTAAAAGCAACTGTGTGAGAACGTATACTCGAATACTCACGATATAGTCATTTTCTACATCGCACAGAGACAAACCCACTATATATCGAGTATATTCGATATATTGCCCAGCCCTACTCATTCTTTACCATAACATTAAATAAAAAACATAAATAAATCAATCAATGAATATATTAGAAAATAGACAAATGAGTAAGTAAATAATGATCAATTACTCAAATAACAATACAGTTCTCATAAATAAATAGTTGAATAATTTATTATTTACAAAATAATGTTGAAAAAGCAGATACAGTATACCTAGTTAGGCTATCTACCGCAGTCAGTGTTGTGGTGGATGAGAGTTGACGCTTGTTAAGCGATAGGCTGGGAAAATCACCAGACGGGGGCGGCAAGGACATGTCCGGTGCTCACGACGAGACAAAGACTAACATAAACCGCTGGACACCCGGGGCATCGACATGCATGCATATTAAGGCGAGCCGCGGGAAAGGATCAATCTTCAGCAGCAGGAGCAGGGGGATGTGGGCAGGAAGGCTGTGAAAGCTGGACTGCTGCTAAAGGTTTGATTTCCCACCGTTGGAAAACAAAGTTATTTTAATCTATAAGCTATAAGCTATAGGAGGTTTTAGGGAGGATCTTACGGCGTTCACTGTGGCATTAGCTACGGCATCTACCTGCTTGGCAGCTCGTAATTTAAACTATGCTCGCAATTTAAAGCATAACAAAAAGCCATTACACAGTTTGTATCTTAAAGTAAACATAAGTTGAGGTACCACTGCATCTCTTACACTAAAATTATTTGTCTGCACAAAAGAGTCTTTTATTAATATCATCAAGAAGACATGACGAACGATCTATCTTCCCAACACACCTGCTGTACGCATTGGGCCTCAGCGGGTACTGAACTGGCAGGGTATTTAAAGGCCTACTGAAATGTGATTTTCTTATTCAAACGGGGATAGCAGGTCCATTCTATGTGTCATACTTGATCATTTCGCGATTTTGCCATATTTTTGCTGAAAGGATTTAGTAGAGAACATCGACGATAAAGTTCGCAACTTTTGGTCGCTGATAAAAAAGCCTTGCCTGTACCGGAAGTAGCAGACGAGTAGCGTGACGTCACAGGTTGTGGAGCTCCTCACATCTGCACATTGTTTACAATCATGGCCACCAGCAGCGAGAGCGATTCGGACCGAGAAAGCGACGATTTCCCCATTAATTTGAGCGAGGATGAAAGATTTGTGGATGAGGAAAGTGAGAGTGAAGGACTAGAGGGCAGTGGGAGCGATTCAGATAGGGAAGATGCTGTGAGAGGCGGGTGGGACCTGATATTCAGCTGGGAATGACTAAAACAGTAAATAAACACAAGACATATATATACTCTATTAGCCACAACACAACCAGGCTTATATTTAATATGCCACAAATTAATCCCGCATAACAAACTCCTCCCCCCTCCTGTCCATATAACCCGCCAATACAACTCAAACACCTGCACAACAAACTCAATCCCACAGCCCAAAGTACCGTTCACCTCCCCAAAGTTCACACAGCACATATATTTCCCCAAAGTCCCCAAAGTTACGTACGTGACATGCACATAGCGGCACGCACGTACGGGCAAGCGATCAAATGTTTGGAAGCCGCAGCGTACTCACGGTACCGCGTCTGCGTATCCAACTCAAAGTTCTCCTGGTAAGAGTCTCTGTTGTCCCAGTTCTCCACAGGCCAATGGTAAAGCTTAACTGTCATCTTTCGGGAATGTAAACAATGAAACACCGACTGTGTTTGTGTTGCTTCAGCCGCTAACAATACACCGCTTCCCACCTACAGCTTTCTTCCTTGCTGTCTCCATTGTTCATTGAACAAATTGCAAAAGATTCACCAACACAGATGTCCAGAATACTGTGGAATTTTGCGATGAAAACAGACGACTTAATAGCTGGCCAGCATGCTGTCCCAAAATGTCCTCTACAATCCGTGACGTCACGCGCAGGCGTCATCATACCGAAACTTTTTCAGCAGCATATTTCGGCGCAAAATTTAAAATTGCACTTTAGTAAGCTAAGCCGGCCGTGTTGGCATGTGTTGTAATGTTAAGACTTCATCATTGATGTATAAACTATCAGACTGCGTGGTCGGTAGTAGTGGGTTTCAGTAGGCCTTTAAGATAAGAAGATTAAAAAAACTTTCTTTTGATCTGTTAATGTGTACAGTGTGGGAACCAAACTTAATGTTCAATACCGAAAAGTGTGATTACAAATGAATGGACCTTTCCACCCCTAAGTGATGCCAAGCTGCAACGGTGTGAATGTTTTTGGTTTGAAAAACTACACAGCCTGGGCTTGCATGCACTTCTCTTGCCCATGCACATTTACCCTTGCATGTTATGATGAGTTGTTTATTGCCTCGCATGAGTGCATTTCAGTGTTTGCATGCCTTGTAATGTGCTTTGACTAACATTCAGTTACACTATTGTACAATTGTTTGACTCTTATACACTTACAATGTGTCTCATTTGGCAAACTGCCATAATTGCATTAGTCTTTTGAGTGCACAAGTGTGTACACTAAGAAATATGGCAAAATGCCATATACTGTCTGTCAGTCACCCAGATGTCAAACTCTGAACACTCAAAATTGGGGTGGGGCTAACTCAAATGGTTGCAAAATCACCTTTGAAAGTAGAGAAGGAAAATAATGTGATGGTCTTTCCCGGTAGTGTGCAATGACAGTAATGGATTTTGAACAGCACTACTGTCTATATTCAGGAACTGAGTATACATTGTACATAGTATACTGATTAAGGTGTACTGGTATGTATTCCATTTGAGACACAACAAGCGTCAAAAAACAGAATGCAAATACTGTATGTGGCAATGATATCATGCTGATGAAGATCATCACACAATCAAAGCATTCAGTCAGATGTCTTTTATAATTGCATGATGTATTGGCACTTTAAAATGATATGCTGTGCTGTATTAACTTTTACATCCATATATATATATATATATATATATATATATATATATATATATATATATATATATATATATATATATATATATATATATTAGGGCTGCGAATCTTTGGGTGTCCCACGATTCGATTCAATATCGATTCTTGGGGTCACGATTCGATTATAAATCGATTTTTCCAATTCAACGCGATTCTCGATTCAAAAACTATATTTTTCCGATTCAAAACAATTCTCTATTCATTCAATACGTATGATTTCAGCAGGAACTACCCCAGTCTGCTGACATGTAAGCAGAGTAGTAGATTTTTGTAAGAAGCTTTTATAATTGTAAAGGACAATGTTATATCAACTGATTGCAATACTGAAAATTTGTTTTAACTATTAAATGAACCAAAAATATGACTTATCTTTGTGAAAATATTGGACACAATGTGTTGTCAAGCTTGTGAGATGTGATGCAAGTGTAAGCCACTGTGACACTATTGTTCTTTTTTTTTTATATATATATTTTTTTATAAATGTCTAATGATAATGTCAATGAGGGATTTTTAGTCACTGCTATGTTGAAATTGTTACTAATATCGATACTGTTGTTGATAATATTCATTTTTGTTTCACTACTTTTGGATTGTTCTGTGTCGTGTTTGTGTCTCCCCTCAATTGCTCTGTTTATTGCCGTTCTGAGTGTTGCTGGGTCGGGTTTGGTTTTGTAATTGGATTGCATTGTTATGGTATTGCTGTGTATTGTTTTGTTGGATTAATTAATAAATTTAAAAAAAAAAATAATAATAATAATAATAATAATAATAATAAAAAAATAAAAGAATAAAAATTAAAAAAAATTGATTTTTGAAAAATGAGAATCGATACTGAATCGTACAATGTGAGAATGGCGATTTGAATTCGAATTGATTTTTTCCCACACCCCTTATATATATATATATATATATATATATATATATATATATATATATATATATATATATATATATATATGTATATGTATATGTATATGTATATATATGTATATGTATATGTATATAGTACAGCCCAAAAGTTTGGACACACCTTCTCATTCAATGGGTTTTCTTTATTTTTATGACTATTTACATTGTAGATTGTCACTGAAGGCATCAAAACTATGAATGAACATATGTGGAGTTATGTACTAAACAAAAAAAGGTGAAATAACTGAAAACATGTTTTATATTCAAGTTTCTTCAAAATAGCCACCGTTTGCTCTGATTACTGTTTTGCACACTCTTGGCATTCTCTCCATGAGCTTCAAGAGGTAGTCACCTGGAAGGGTTTTCACTTCACAGGTGTCATAGTTTTGATGCCTTCAGTGACTATCTACAATGTCATGAAAATAAAGAAAACACATTGAAATGAGAAGGTGTGTCCAAACGTTTGGCCTGTACTGTACTATATATATATATATATATAATTTTTTTAATTAATTTATTTATTTTTTATTAATTGATTTATTTTCTGCCCAGGTTTTCCAAAAGTGGCGAGAAGCGTCACAAACGTCGGAGGCGCGACAAGAGCTTGGACAGAGAGACAAGTTTGTGAAGACACACACTGGCAGTGCCGCCATTTTGTCATGTCTGTGTTAAAGATAGTTTTTAAAATACTGTGCCACACTCAACCACCTTTGTACTGTGATACACTGTTTTTTGTCTTTGTGTGCAAGTTGTGTACTAAAAAGGTTAAATTAGAAATGTCATTGTCATAAAGAGTCAATGCACATTTGTGCAAAACCAGCAGCAAATGTAATGTTTTCAACAGGCCAAAATTATTGACAAATTTTGAATAACATTAATTGTATTTTACAGATTTGTATGCTTTGCAAAATCTGCATCGTATTGAAAAAAAAAAAAAAAAATGCTTATGTGTGTTGCACGTCCCTGAAGTGTGAATATATAATCTTCAAACGTTTGACAACAAAAAAGTTTACATTTTAAAGAGGAACTGCACTTTTTGGGGGAATTTTGCCTATCGTTCATAATCATTATGAAAGACATGACGAAGGATGGATTTTTTAAATACATTATTTCTTGTAAGCAAATGTAAATTAAAGTCCGCTTGATAAATAACCATTGAAAAACCGCCAACAATACTCCATTTACATATCATGACTTGAATATTAACCAAGTGTTAGTGATATTGCCACAGCCCCCTGTTTATTTGTGAGGATGATGGTCATGCTTCATCTAAATGGGAACATATGAACAATTCTAGCAGTCGGCATCCTATTGACAGCAGACCTTGCACAGTAAATTATGTTTTATTTATGTTTGTTGGCTCTTGTAACGTCAGCAGTAAATAATAGTCATGAAGAAAAAAAAAAGCAAACGTTTTTAAAAATGAATGCGCCGCGTTTGCTTAAAATTATCAAAATACGGAAATATTAAATGTTATTATAAATATGCCCGTTATTACATTGCATATATATTTACATCATGTATATAAAACCTTAATGGAGGTGTCCGGATGTTTTTTTAAGGGCTTTGTAGGCAGAATTGCGCGGCTCCATTGAAAGCGAACTTATGACCGAATTTGTTTTAATATTCAGACTGCAACATTTTTTTTTTTAAATCCATCGTCATGATGGATTTCATAATGATTGTAATTGATAGGCAAAATTCCAAAAAAGCTCAGTTCAGCTTTAGTTTTTCAATACAGAACAAATGTCATCATTTATTATGACATTGCAATTAAATCATTTAAAAATGTATTGGAATAAACATTTATAATATTAATTACAAAATTACAAATGAATTACAAATATAGAAAATAATGCATTACAAATAAGATTTAAATGTGTATTATATTTCATATATATATATATATTGAATATATGCATTTTGCATCAAGACTTTAGGGACACATTTGAGAATTTGTGTGATGTCTAAAGGTTATAAAGCAAATCTTTGAGTTTTTATGTATTCTGTATAATTAATTGTTTGTGATGGTAACAGCAATTTATTTATTAATTTTCATGACATTCCATTTAAAAATATCTACCTTTTTTTTTAAAGACACCATGTTAGCGTAGCTCTTTTTGGGAATTGCTCTTACTTGGTCTTTGTTTTGTATTGCAAAGGCGGATCTTTAGAGTTGCTTGTACAGGAAACATTAGCACTTGTGTCATCTTGTCACCCATGGACCTATGCTCTCCTCCATGCTGTTGGCATTCAAACTTTGTATTCTTTAAAGACACTTCTAGAGATGCAATAATGAAAAAATCAGCAAAGGGCAACCTGTAATATGTGTTAACTGTCTTAACAATGTATAATACATGCTATATTTTATTAAGTGTTACTAATATATTACAAAACTGATGTCAAAGACAGTTTTTTCATGTAGATGTTTCTTTCCTTTCATCTCATTTATGCTTCTTTGTTCCTCAGACAAATCAATAATATTAAAATAATACATTTTTAACACATTTGGGTTTGTTTTTGCCTTAAACTTTGGCAGAAGGTAGCCATGCACTTTCTGTTCATAAATTGGACTGGTGATTTTGCCATAATTTACTTTCCAATTGTTGTTCACTTGTGTTTTCTGAAGAATGACAAAGAAGCAAGAGTGTTTAAAAATGTTCAATAAACTTAATTCACGTTTTGTTCATGTCTCTTTTGCTCGAGAACACAGGAAACAGCAATCCGGAGATAAAAATGAGTATGAAGTATATATATTTTCTGAAAAGGATTACAACAGTGTTGTTCTAACTTTATCCAGTGAAGGCTGCACTCATTTTGTACATAAAGGAAACCAAAGTTGGTCAAACTTTGCAAAACAATTTGAACAGGAAATCTTTGCTTTGTGTAATAGCTCTCAAAGCAAATTACTGTAATGTCTAATAAAATATGATCTAATATATTTTTACCTTAAACTGGTAATAATGGATAGTCGTCATTATGTTACCCACGCTATAGATTACGTAAGGCAGCAAACATCAAGAAAACCGGTTGTAGCAAACTTTACACAACAAGCACTTAAATGCACAAATGTCAAAAAAAGGAAACACTCCAAGACTAGCTTATATAAAAAATAATTCCATAAAATCATAGGATTTACACCACAAACTTAAAGGGGAACATTATCACAATTTCAGAAGGGTTAAAACCATTAAAAATCAGTTCCCAGTGGCTTATTTTATTTTTCGAAGTTTTTTTCAAAATTTTACCCATCACACAATATCCCTAAAAAATAGCTTCAAAGTGCCTGATTTTAACCATCGTTATATACACCCGTCCATTTTCCTGTGACGTCACATAGTGATGCCGATACAAACAAACATGGCGGATAGAACAGCAAGGTATAGCGACATTAGCTCGGATTCAGACTCGGATTTCAGCGGCTTAAGCGAAATTGAAGAAGAAACTGAAGCTATTGAGCCATATCGGTTTGAACCATATGCAAGCGAAACCGACGAAAACGACACGACAGCCAGCGACACGGGAGAAAGCGAGGACGAATTGGGCGATCGCCTTCTAACCAACGATTGGTATGTGTTTGTTTTTAAGTGTTGTAATGTTTTTAAGCTAAATTATTGGTAAACACAGTTTATGTATAATAATTTACGTAAAACCGCGAGTAATGAATAAGGTTTTTATCAACTAATATATTCTGTAGACATACCCTCATCCGCTCTCTTTTCCTGAAAGCTGATCTGTCCAGTTTTGGAGTTGATGTCAGCAGGCCAGGGAAGCTAGGGTGGATATTCTTCTTTTGATCATCTTCGGTGGCATAAGGGACGGTAGAAGCGGTGTGAGCCAAGACATCCAGGGGGTTTAGCTCGCTCGTCTGCGGGAACAAACTGCCGCCATTGCTTGCCGTGCTACTGAGGTCCTTTGTCCCTGAATAGCTCACACACTCCGGCAGATTCAATGGGGGTCTGGCGGCAGATTTCTTTGACTTTATCGTTGGAAATGCATCTGCTTTGAGTGTCGCAGGATACCCACACATTCTTGCCATCTCTGTCGTAGCATAGCTTTCGTCGGTAAAGTGTGCGGAACAAACGACTGACCATTTTCGTCGGCTTTCCCCACACCCTCGTATTTTGAACAAATTGCGTCCAATTTCTTGACACTTTCGCATCTTTGGGCCACTGTGCAACTTGAATCCGTCCCTGTTCGTGTTGTTACACCCTCCGACAACACACCGACGAGGCTTAATGTCTCCAATGTACGGAAAACAGTCGAAAAAACGGAAAATAACAGAGCTGATTTCATTCGGTGTTTGTAATGTGTTAGAGAAAATGGCGGATTGCTTCCCGATGTGACAAATGTGTCAAAGAGCGAATAATAGAAAGGCGTTTAATTCGCCAAAATTCACCCATTTGGAGTTCGAAAATCGGTTAAAAAAATATATGGTCTTTTTTCTGCAACATCAAGGTATATATTGACACTTACATAGGTCTGGTGATAATGTTCCCCTTTAATCTAGCTTGAAGCAAACGGCTGTAAAGTAATATTTGAGTTTCCAATCATTTCTACAACTCTTATTTTTTGTGATAGAGTGATTGGAGCACATACTTGTTGGTCACAAAAAACATTCATGAAGTTTGCTTCTTTTATGACTTTATTATCGGTCTACTGAAAATGTGACCAAATCTGCTGGGTCAAAAATATACATACAGCAACATACATTATTAATTTTGGTGATGTAGAAAAGTTACAATCAAATCAAATTGGCTTCATGGCATGGCCTCTTAACTTCATGTGAGCGATTATGATTGACGACACTCGTTGACTTCTCTGAGCCCATTTAAATAGGGCTCATGTGATGCAGTCATTAGACTCGGTTACAAACGCGACAATGGGAAAGTCAAAGGAACTCAGATCTGAAAAAACGAATCATTGACTTGAACAAGTCAGGAAAGTCACTTGGAGCCATTTCAAAGCAGCTTAAGTTCCCAAGAGCAACTGTGCAGACAATTGTTCGTAAGTATAAAGTGCATGGCACAGTTTTGTCACTGCCACGATCAGGAAAAAAACGCAAGCTATCACCTGCTGCTGAGAGAAAATTGGTCAGGATGATCAAGAGTCAACCGAGAACCACCAAAAAGCAGGTCTGCAATGAATTGGAAGCTGCTGGAACACAGATGTAAGTGTCTACAGTCAAGCGTGTTTTGCATGGCCATGGACTGAGAGGCTACCATGCAAGAAAGAAACCCTTGCTCCAGAAGCGACACCTTAAGGCTCGTCTAAAGTTTGCTGCTGATCACATGGACAAAGATAAGACCTTCTGGAGGAAAGTTCTGCGGTCAGATGAAACAAAAATTTAGCAGTTTGGCCATAATACCTAGCAATATGTTTGGAGGAGAAAAGGTGAGACCTTTAATCCCAGGAACACCAGACCTGACGTCAAGCATGGTGGTGGTAGTATTATGCTCTGGGCCTGTTTTGCTGTCAATGGAACTGGTGCTTTACAGAGAGTAAATGGGATGAATTACCTCCAAATTCTTCAGGACAACCTACAATCATCAGCTCGGAGGTTGGGTCTTGGGCGCAGTTGGGTGTTCCAACAGGACAATGACCCCAAACACACGTCAAAAGTGGTAAAGGAATGGCTAAATCAGGCTAGAATTAAGGTTTTAGAATGGCCTTCCCAAATTCCTGACTTAAACCCCATTGAGAACATGTGGACAATGCTGAAGAAACAAGTACATGTCGGAAAACCAACAAATTTAGCTGAACTGCACCAATTTTGCCAGAAGCTTGTGGATGGCTACCAAAAACGCCTTATTGCAGTGAAACTTGTCAAGGGACATGTAACCAAATATTAACATTGCTGTATGTATACTTTTGACCCAGCAGATTTGGTCACATTTTCAGTAGACCCATAATAAATTCATAAAAGAACCAAACTTCATGAATGTTTTTTGTGACCAACAAGTATGTGCTCCAATCACTCTATCACAAAAAAGTAAGACTTGTAGAAATTATTGGAAACTCAAAACAGCCATGACATTATGTTCTTTACAAGTGTATGTAAACTTTTGACCACGACTGTATATACAGTATATATATATATATATGCATATATATATATATATATATATATATATATATATATATATATATATATATGTATACTGTGTATATATATATATATATATATATATGTATACTGTGTATATATATATATATATATATATATATATATATATATATATATATATATATATATATATATATATATATATATATGTATACTGTGTATATATATATATATATATATATATATATATATATATATATATATATATATATATATATATATTTATATATATATATACTCCGGCTTCCTCCCACCTCCAAAGACATGCACCTGGGGATAGGTTGATTGGCAACACTAAATTGGCCCTAGTGTGTGGATGTGAGTGTGAATGTTGTCTGCCTATCTGTGTTGGCCCTGTGATGAGGTGGCGACTTGTCCAGGGTGTACCCCGCCTTCCGCCCGATTGTAGCTGAGATAGGTTCCAGCGCCCCCCGCGACACCGAAGGGACTAAGCGGTAGAAAATGGATGGATGGATATATATATATATATATATATACATAGTCGAGGTTACTGTGGTTTATCCGTTATACAGTGCTCAATACCGGGGTAGAGCGGAATATACGTTAGGTCAGGAAAAAACACAGAGGCTATTTCCTCCCTACAAGCCTGTTCTACGGGTTTCCCTGCTCTTCAGGGGATTTTTCCATCTTTAAATGCACTGAGCAACCCTTTTTATGTGCATTTTTTAAAGAAACATGGTTTAGGGCTCAAAGGTTTCAGTTTCAGAGGGTGAAAAAAGGGCTGCACTTGGACCTTCCTGGGGTATACTGTATGTTTCATCTCAGAATAAACATCAATCATATCATATTTAGCCCACATTTAGTTTGGCTTCTGTGTGTCAGATATTGTGTAAAATCATGACAATTTCTTCCTACAATGACAAAAAGGCTAACTATTTAAAATAAATATGACTCCTATTATTCCACCTTTAAACCTCATGTGTCTTATGTCTTATACGGGATCCTCTTTGATATTCCTAACAGATCAATTATGTTTTATTGTTTAATATATCCTTTTACTATGTTCATTTTTCTGACTATTCTTCATATCTAGCACTTTACACAGCAACAAAGCAACAGATAGTGTAACGCAAGTATGAGGAAACCATGGCCCATTAGGCTTTTAATTCTGATCCACCCAACTTTCCCAAATTATTATTTTTCTCCAATTCCAAAGCTGTTGCTGTACACGGGATTTGAAACGCTTGTAGAGTGTGATTAAAGATGGAGAGGCAAGTTTAGAATGACACAAGTTCTACAGAGAACTTATATTTTATCTGACTTTTGCGTGTTTTTTGACACTTAGAACTAACACTAGACAAAGGTATTGGGACACGTAGGACTACCACCAGCGTGACCCCACTATGCAGAAAAGGTAGGTAATGTGCGGGTAATTGTATGTTGTATGGGTGAAAGAAAGAAGCACCAGTGTGACCCCAGGATGCAGGGAAGGTAGGTAATGTGCAGGTAAAGGTATGTTGAATGGGTAAAGGCAGGAAACACCAGCAAAAGGCGGGCCCGACCAACGCTGCTTGCAGCTTTAATTTACTGTTGCTTTTTGTGGTTTTGCATTTTTGTTTTTGATTGGCATCATGTGGAGCACTTAGTGTATTACATAAAGTTAATTCAAGGAGGGATGCAATCATCTGAATGATGAATTCTACTATGTAGTAAATACTCCTCCATCAGAGAAATACCAGTTCACACACTCTTTCAAGTTGTATTGTTCATAGTTGAAATTGTTAATCCCAAATTATTTACACGTCTGTTCTGTGTGTCCTATTCAGTAAAAACGTGTATTCTGTTGTTTGGAGTGATTAGTCATGATACGCTGGTCAAATGCAGGGCTGGAACACATAAAAACTGACGCATGTTCAAAATAGGCAGTAGTCCCGTAAAAAGGTGAAATATAAGTACTCAGAAAAGTACCGTATTTTCCAGACCATAAGGCGCACCTGATTATAAGGCGCACTGCAGATGAATGGTCTATTTTCGATCTTTTTCATAGATAAGGCGCACTGGATTATAGGGCGCATTAAAGGAGCCATATTATTATTATTGTTTTTCTAAATTGAAAACCCTTCCTTGTGGTCTACATAACATGTAATGGTGATTCTTTGGTCAAAATGTTGCATAGATTATGTTTTACAGATTATCTTCAAGTCGCTTTCTGACAGTCGCTTCCGGATGTGCCGTTTTGGGGGCAGTCTTATTTACGTGGCTCACCTTCGACAGCGTCTTTTCTCCGTCATCTTTGTTGTAGCGGTGTAGCGTGCAAGGACGTGTGTGGAAGAAGTGTCAACAGATGGAGCTAACTGTTTTAATGACATTCAGACTTTACTTAAATTAATAACGGAGCAGCATCTCCTCATCTGGAAACAACAACAATGTCAAAAATGTGTCCCGTGAAGAACCGTCCGAACCAAAACTCTCTAATAACTAAAGTTCCTTGGGTGAATAATGTAAATTCACTACACCGGCAGTTTTTAGCGCTTTCATGGCAAGTTTACTCACAGTTATAAGAACCTTACGCTACTTTATATTAGAAATGGCAACAGTGGAGGATGAATGTCCCATAACAAGAAGATAGAGAAAAAGAAGAAGCTTATCGACTACAAAAGCGGATGCGCACAATTTTTCAGGACTTATGCAGATCCCAAATACAGATCAGCAGGTACCAGAAGGAAAGAAAAGTTGCTTTTGCATAACATCGCAAAACAAAACGCCAGATAATATGTCTTACCTTATACACACACCATAATAATACTTGTATGTTGAAGCACAGTACAATCCACCAAGCGGCTTCTGAACCTACCAACGTTGTACTAAAACATTTTGATAGATATTTGAGCGCCGTGTGTAATGTTCTATATTTTCAATGGAACATATACAATGTTGGTGTTATTTACTTGACTCATATTTGTTTTGTTTAGTTATGTTCTGTTAGTTTTGGACTCCCTTAGTTCCTGTTTTGTGCACTTCTGGGTTTGTTTTGGTTACCATGGGTACTAATTGCTTTCACCTGCCTCTGCTTAGTGTTCCGCACGTTCACCTGCTGCCGAGCACTAATCAGAGAGCTATTTATTCACCTCTCTCGCCACACTCGTTCTGGCTTCTTTGTTTGCAACAAGTTGGTTATTTTTGTGATTCTTGATTCTTGTTCCTGCGCTAAGCTTCGCCATAGCTTCCCATGCTATCGGCCCGCTTTTCTGTTTATTCTTGTTTTTGTCTGCTTGTATCTACAGTGCATGATTTATGAGAAATAAATCATCTCCTAACTTCACGTTTTCTTCCGTAGTTGTCCATTCTGCATCTGGGAGGAACGACCCCGCATAAAGATGCGACCCCAACGTGACAATATTGCCCTCCTATTGCAGTCTACACGTATCTCTTATGTTTGACTGCCATCTACTGGTCACACTTATCATTTCACCATGTACCAAATAAAATAGCTTTGAGGTCGGTAAGCACAACCAGAATTATTCCGTACCTTAGGCGCACCGGGTTATAAGGCCCACTGTCGAGTTTTGAGGGAAAAAAAAAATTAAGTGCGCCTTATCGTCCGGAAAATATGGTACATGTGTTTTTACTTGTCATTGTGAATGGTGCAAAGCTTTTCTTGTGTATATGTAGAAGTACTGCAAACGCACAATGGGAAAAAACTTTATTTTACTTTTCAACACTGTGATTGTTTTCTATACCTGAGTTTTTTCTTGGTGTTTCATTTCTTTTAAAATTGTTTCATCTTTTATACACAAGACAATAATTTAAATGTAAACAAAAAAACAAATGGAAGAGTTTGCATTTTTTTTGTATGGCTTCCTGTTCCTCGTATTTGTGTTCTTGCACGGTCCTGAATGTCTCCTCAATGGTCCACTTGTCTCCTCGTTGGTCCACTTCTCTCCTTGCTAGTCCACTTGTCTCCTCTTCCTGCAGCACACACAACATCATTCTTTGAATAATGCCATCTTTTTCTTTGTAGATGCAGTATTTGTGCTCCTTATTTTGGATCACATTCAAGCATTTACCTCTCCCCTGAAGGCTTGGAGGTCATGACCCACAGTAAATACTCCTTGGCCGCCATAGAGTCCAAGACTTTGTTCACGTCGCTGGTGAAGCTTCCGTCCACGTGCCTTCTCCGGCTTAATCCCTGATCCTGCCTCTGGACGTCATATCTGGGTACATGCACACCAAGGAAACCATTATGGCTCCATTACGACCCATTGGGCATCCAGATTTGCTCCCGTGAGCAAATCTCATGTTTATTTTTATTTTAAGCTTTGGGCTTGGATTTAGTTTCGGGTTAGGGGGCTTGGGTTGCAGCCACTACTTCGGTGACTCGTAATTATTTTTATTTTTTATTTTATTTGATGCTTGCTGAAGTAATAACCAACACATTTTTAACAGTAAGATATGACTTTTAAGTTTGTTTATACGTTTCTTTTCTTATTGACAAACCCATCCATCCATCCATCTTCTTCCGCTTATCCGAGGTGGGGTGACGGGGGCAGCAGCCTAAGCAGGGAAGCCCAGACTTCCCTCTCCCCAGCCACTTCGTCCAGCTCCTCCCGGGGGATCTCGAGGCGTTCCCAGGCCAGCCGGGAGAGATAGTCTTCCCAACGTGTCCTGGGTCTTCCCCATGGCCTCCTACCGGTCGGACGTGCCCGAAACACCTCCCGAGGGAGGCGTTCGGGTGGCATCCTGACCAGATGCCCGAACCACCTCATCTGGCTCCTCTCGATGTGGAGGAGCAGCGGCTTTACTTTGAGCTCCCCCAGGATCGCAGAGCTTCTCACCCTATCTCTAAGGGAGAGCCCCGCCACCCGGCAGACGAAACTCATTTCGGCCGCTTGAACTCGTGATCTTGTCCTTTCGGTCATAACCCAAAGCTCATGACCATAGGTGAGGATGGGAACGTAGATCGACCGGTTAATTGAGAGCTTTGCCTTCCGGCTCAGCTCCTTCTTCACCACAACGGATCGATACAGCGTCCGCATTACTGAAGACGCCGCACTGATCCGCCTGTGGATCTCACGATCCATTCTTCCCTCACTCGTGAACAAGACTCCGAAGTACTTGTACTCCTCTACTTGGGGTAAGATCTCCTCCCCAACCCGGAGATTGCACTCCACCCTTTTCCGGGCGAGAACCATGGACTCGGACTTGGAGGTGCTGATTCTCATCCCAGTCGCTTCACACTCGGCTGCGAACCGATCCAGTGAGAGCTGAAGATCCTGGCCAGATGAAACCATCAGGACCACATCCTCTGCAAATAGCAGAGACCTAATCCTGCAGCCACCAAACCAGCACACCAAAATGAAAGATGGCATTTCAATACAAATATTTCAATCATATATTGTAGGGATGGGAATCTTACAATAACTCATGACTCAATTCCGATTCTTAGGGTGATGTTTCGACTCAGAGCCGTTTTCAATTCAACACCATTGTGGATTCAGACCGATTCTCACAATATATTACCGTATTTTTCGGACTATAAGTCGCAGTTTTTTTCATAGTTTGGCCGGGCTCCAGCGCGACTTATATATGTTTTTTTCCTTCTTTATTATGCATTTTCGGCAGGTGCGACTTATACTCCGAAAAATACGGTATTTGGTTTAAAGAAAAGATCATTAAAAACCTTTTCAAAACAGGTTACAAGCTTGTCTTCTGAGTAAGCGCAGAGATGACCTAAAAACGTCTTTTATTAATTCATCTTTTTTTCTAATCTATTCTTGAAAATTATAAATCGATTCAGAATCTGAAAAAAAAAAAGAATCGCATTTGGGAATCAAGAATAAATTGTTTTGGAGCGTCCCTGTTACGTAGTCACTTAAAACTGGTGCTGATGTAGCGGCTTTGCTTTGTATGTTTGAGCTTGTTGGTTGAGAAGTAAGTGTGCTCGCCACGAGGCACTCTTTAGTGCACTTTAACATCCGAATGACTTTGGAGCTTCTATTTTTTTTCATGTGAGTACAGTAGATGGCCCAAACTACTAATTTCATGCTAAATAAGCTCATGTTTAGCTTCTGCTCTGAAACAAGTCTCAATTGGTGCGTACTTACCTACGCTTATTCTTTTGAGTGCATCAGTGCATTCAAAGTACAGAAAAATGCAGCGCACTGTCAGTGCCTGGATGTTGCACTCAAAAAGCTTACAATGGTGGTTGCAATTTTCCGTTAAAAGGAGAGACGATGGAGGTAAATATTTGATTGGCATTTGCGGTAAGTGCGCATGGACAGTTTTGACTTCAGGATAGCACTACATGGTCTATTTGTACTCTGTAAGTACGCAGTGTACAAGGCAGTGGTGTGCCGTCAGGGCCAGCAAGGCCTTCTCGGCTAGCCTAACATAACCAGAAATCATGATCATAATTAAAGATAAAAGTATTTTTTTTATTTACTTTCCCTAAATATCTAACAAGATTCATATTCATATGCTCCTTCCAGTGCTGTTGTTTTTAGGTTATAGAGTTTGCATCCAATCAGAATTCAGCTAGCTTATGTTGCCATGCTGTACCAAATCTGCTCGAGGCCTTCAGAATCAACAACGCGGACGTCTGTGCACTGTCAGCGAACGAACACACGTGGTTGATAGACAACTGCCATAGCCAATCAGATCACGAATTGTTGTCAGTGAGGCTTTCTTGATGGCCTCACGTTGTGATTCACAAGTTACGAAAACAGGAAGTGGCACCGGAGCCATACGAGCCATAGGAAGCCACAGAAAACTCAACGGTACTCACAAAGAAGGAGAGCAACATGTTGATTAGGTGGCAGGTATATATTTGCAAGGCCATTTTCAAGAAGGGTATTTAAGAGAAACTATGTCTTGTGAGACGAGGCCAGCCAACACGGGACGCTATCCCGGCGGTCAAATGGTTTGCCCGTGTCTTTTCACACAAATCAACCGACTACGACCAACTAACTCCGACGAGTGGTACCACTGGCTTATACGGGCGTCGAATGGGTCCTACAAATTGTGAGTTCAAGTATTTTATTTCTTAATTTTTTCATGTTTCATTTGTTTTATACAATCCTTTTAGCCTACTCAGTGGCCTAGTGGTTAGAGTGTCCGCCCTGAGATCGGTAGGTTGTGAGTCATACGAAAGACTATAAAAATGTGACCCATTACCTCCCTGCTTGGCACTCAGCATCAAGGGTTGGAATTGGGGGTTAAATCACCAAAAATGACTGCTCCCCTCACCTCCCAGGAGGTGATCAAGGGGATGGGTCAAATGCAGAGGACACATTTCACCACACCTAGTGTGTGTGTGACAATCATTGGTACTTTAACTTTAACTTTTAATTTTGACAGTACCACGTAAGATATGTTTTAATTGTCGAAGCGGGTTTATTGAATGTTAAATGCGCGGAAAAATAGACCGTTTTGTACACTGTTGAGGGGGTTTCAATGCGCAGTAGTGTGCAAGTGTGTTTCTGTATAGTATCTTCAGCCTTGTCCATATGGTGACATCAATTACGGTATTTTGAGAGGTGAAGTCGGACTAAGTGGGACATCACTGAAGGCCTAAGTGAGAAACGCACGGCCCGCCACTGATACACGGTATACTTATTAAAGAGTACTGAGGGAAGTATTCTATTTGAAACACAGCTCGATCTATTGATGCGGCGTTAAACTTATTTGACGCTAAGATGTAGAGCTCACCCTTGTTTTGTTAGTGCTGTGAAATACAACTTGTCGGCTTGCTCTCACTCCACTCAGCACGTTCATGTGGTTTATTGTTGCACCAGGAAGTAAAAGCTACATCAAGTTCAAAGGTCAAAGAGGGTGGGGTGGGCGGGGGGTCAGGACAAAGCAGCTGAGCCGTTGAGGAGCGCTAAGAAGAAGCAGGAAGTTCCCCTACTCTCTTCGGATCTGTCCCGACATGAGCCCGGCCACAAAGTCTTTGACGGCCTGCTCACTCTGGTACGCGCTGACGTCGCTGGTGTAGGTGCCCTCGGCGTGGCGCTTGTCCGTGGCGCTGGAAATAAGATGAGAATAACCGTGAGGACAAGCTCAAGGGGTTAGTTGACAGCTGTTGTGTTTTGAAGCTTGTTTCCACCGGAGAGAATTTTGACAAACAATGTAGTTGGCGTAAACCGCCAAACACTGACACCGACAGTTGAGTCCTGATGGTTCTTCTTCAACAATTTGGTGTCCGAGTCTGAAAAGGAGTGTAAGTCATCCAATGGGATTTGCTAAATTTGCATGTAATTATCTGCATAAAGTCAGTGTTCAAAAACAAGAAAAAAAAAAAAAAAAAATTTGGGGTATTTTATTTGAACTAAACAAAATTATCTGCCAATAGAACAAGAAAATTCAGCTGGTCAAGACTTTTCAAAACAAGTAAAATTAGCTAACCTCAATGAACCCAAAAATACCTTAAAATAAGTATATTCTCACTAATAACAAGTACACTTTTCTTGGTAGAAAAAAAATATGTTGAAAAATATTCTTAAATTAAGTAAATGCTAGTGCCATTATCTTGACATAATGATATGCGCTCGGCATCATGATTTTTTTTTTCATGCTTGAAGTAAGAAATTATTACTTTAAAAAAGTAGTTTTATACTTGTGAGTGTTGATGACACAGCTTTGCATCAGTTGATATTCTTTTTTCAAGCATGTTTTACTCAATATAGGTCATAACATCTCAGCTACAAGCTGTAATATCTTACTGAGATCATTTAGGACCAAAACTCTTAAAACAAGTAAAACACTCTAACATAAAATCTGCTTAGTTAGAATAATTATCTTATCAGACAGAAAATAAGCAAATGTAACCCTTATTTGAGATATTTAATCTTACTTAGATTTCAGTTTTTGCAGTGAACCTGCTCCTGGTTTAGGATGTTTTGTGTTTTTTAGTTTAGAAAATCCTGTTAAAGCATGTAGTCCGAGTTTAACTATAAGGCACGTTTAATAACTTAAATTGTGTAAATCCGAAAAGGGTTGCTAATTATGAATGTTATGAAATAGTTCTTACCTACATAGCATGAGATAAAGTCACTATAGAAGTGCTTTAGTCTTTAGTCGTCTTAATGCCATCTCGCTAGGTAATGGCATGCTAACATTTAGCTAGCTATGTATCATAAAATAAAATAACTAATGATATGCTCTCAAACGTCCAGTGATTGGTGGTAGCATGCTAACTGTTAGCATTTCTTCATTTAAAAAATTGTTTATACCTACATTATTTGATATGCAAAATAACTATGATATTGCACATTAGCACTTTCAGCACTATCTTTTCAGGTACTAAAATGCTAACTGTTGCCATTTCAGCCATTTTATCCATTTGAAATTCCATGGCTTGATGTAATAAACTATAGAATTGCCATAACACTTTATGTAGGCTGACCATACGTCCTCTTTATCTTTCTGCATGCGCACGCCTTCACAGTTTGTTTTGTTTTTAACCCCTTCTTAACCCTGGACGTACATTGAAAATACACGCAACCCTAACTCAAAATGCCGGACATTTGAGGCATTTAAGAAACCCCACCCGGACAATAACCTCAAATCTTCTCTCGGACCTCTCATTCCTGGTGGCTTCGTGGTAGCATGCTAACCATAACTGTTGCTATTTTCTTTATTTGCATACTTACATGGCATGAAGAGGACATGTCCTCTTTTGCGGGACTGTCCGAGGTGTCCGGGTGGGGTTTCTTAAATGCCTCAAATGTCCGGCATTTTGAGTTAGGGTTGCGTGTATTTTCAATGTACGTCCAGGGTTAAGAAGGGGTTAAAAACAAAACAAACTGTGAAGGCGTGCGCATGCAGAAACATTCGTGAGGGAGGGGCAGAGACAGAGAGCGAGAGAGCTAGTGAGTGGAGAGACGGACATTAAAACAAGAAATGCGGAAACGTAAATGCAACTTCACGGATGATTTGCGGAAAAGTATTTGTGGTTTCGTCCTGGCCGTGACACATGGAAAGCAGAATGCACTGTGTGCAAAGCAGGAACGTATGTATCTGTGGCAAATAAAGGGGCTTGAAGATCTACAAGCCCATATCGACACTACAAAGCACAAAACGGCTGTGAAGGGCTAGAGCTCGTCTGCTGTTTTTTGTTTAAATTTAATTAACTTGTTTTGAGGCATTATTTATGTTTAGATTATATACAAGAGGTTATTTTGAATATTTCTACCTCTGCACTTTTTTCCAAAACTGTGAATGTTACAGAATATAAGTGTGACTTATTTTGTTATACTGTCAACCAGTGTTGCCGTTAACGCACTTTTTGTGTCTTTTTAACGCATTGAAATCAGAAAGGACGCAGATTTTGATTTTTGATTTTGTTTTTTACCATTTGCGGCCCACAGCTAATGTTTTAAAGGCCCACGGCACATTCTAAAAATACTAATAAAATGAACAAAAACATAACAAAAGTGAAAGAAAAAAGCTTACAGGTGAAATGTAATTTAGAAACAGTTGCAATGATGACTAATAAAACAAAGCTCTATTTTTCTTTCTTTCAAACGGTCATTGGAGGTCAATGTTATTATGAATTATTGACCTATCCAAGGTTCCGATTACTTCACATCAAATACTCCACTTTGAAAACTATTTTCGGTGGAAGATTTTGCATATTCTGTGTGTTTGCCATAAAAAAACAGTTTTGTTTCACAAAAAAGGGCGGAAAACAAACAAACAAAAAAACAACATAAAAAAAACTAAAACATTTTGAAATGAGGAATAGATCTGAAGTTGATGTAGACTCCAGAGATTTAAGCGTTAAATATAAAATGTATGTATGCCCTGGCACAGCATTATCATCATTTCATGACCCAAGCAACTTTTTACACTTTTATACTGAAATAAATACACCTACAACTTATTAAATAAAAATATAGAAAAAACTACCAGCAGCGGTAAAGTTTAGATCCATGAAGGAAAGAAGAAAGTGAATGAATGTTTATAACTGAATACATTTACATATGCTTACACATTTGTTTTCTTTTGTATTATTTTTTTAAATGAATTAAGTAACGTTTATGACAACCTTTTTCCAAAACAAAAAATATAGAATGTGAGATATAACAGGATAATGCATACATTTGTCATTTGTTTTCAAAACGCTTACAAAAAAGTGGGACCCCAAAAATGTACTGTGGGACCCCATGTTTATGACTTGATGGGGTCCCTGGGACCCCATTTTGAAAATTCCTAGCGCCAACACTGCTGTCAACAGAGGAGGAAAAATGCTTTATTTAAATAAATATATTTTTTATAAAGCAAGTTCGAGTATCATTGGCAAATGTTCACCTACCACGCATATATGTCCTCTTTTTGGGATTTCAGAATATGGTCAGCCTACTTTATGTACTTAATGCTCTCTGACTAAGTTCTAGCATGTTACCTGTTAGCATGCTACCGTAAATTTGACTTAGCATGATGGCTTTTGAACTCCCTTATTATGTTTAGTACTTGGGACTTTTTACTAAATGCTTGTATGTCCCTATTATAATGTTAGCATTTTATGTTATAGAGAGCTATAGATCTTCTCTCGGACCTCTCATTCCTGGTGGCTTCGTGGTAGCATGCTAACCATAACTGTTGCTATTTTCTTTATTTGCATACTTACATGGCATGAAGTAAAACAATTAACTATTGTACCTTAACATTTATAGTGCTACCCTTTAAGATACTAGCTTGCTAACTGTTGGTATTTTAGCCCTTTTAATCATTTGAAATGGTAGCTATATTCCTTTATGTTCCGTAAAATCACTGTAAAACTGTGTTAGCACTTTCAGTACTTAGCACTATCTTGCTAGGTGCTAATATACTAGCAGTTAGCATTGCAAGATATACAACAGAGCTGTCCAAAGTCTGGTCCAGAAGCCATGTGTGGCACACAGCTCGTTTGGAACATTCTAAAAATACCATTTCAAAAAAATAAACACAAAAAATGAAATAAAAGAGCAAACAGGTGTAACGTAACAACAAAATGTTGAAATGTCGATGCTAGTAACACAAAGCTGATTTACAGGATTTTTCTAGTATTGGTTTTGAAAATTAAAAAGTTCCTTTGATTTTTCAGTGTGTGGCTAGGGTGACCAGGTGTCCGGATTTAGGCCGGACAGTCCGGATTTTTAATGCCCTGTCCGGCGTCCGGCGCAGCTTCAAGCCGGACACGTATTTGTCCTCCTTTTTGAGGCACATAGGTTTGAAGAGCGGAGTTTTTTCATTTTTGCTGGGCTGCAGCGCAATAGCCAATCAAAGACCGTAAAAAATGCCCCCAACGCAGTAACGTATCAAATGATTGGCTAAGAGCTGTGTCGGATACAAATCTGCTTATCATTGGTTAAAAAAGTAAACAAGGGTCCATGTGTTGCTGCGGCAGAAAGTTAGCATCATGCCAAAACGCAAGACCTCGTTTAATTCTGAATGGATAAAAGAGCACAAATTTATAACGAAAAGCAGTCGAGACTCATTCCATGGCTTCTGCACACTTTGTCGATGTGATGTCGACGTAAGTAGTCAGGGGAAAGCTGCAATTGAACGGCATGCGAGTACGGATAAACATAAAAGTAATAAACGTGCGGCAGGTACCTCTTCAATGAGGACATTTTTTCATGAAGTTTCGTCGCCCCTGGATGACAAGATAACCGCTGCGGAGCTGTGCAAGGTGTACCATGCTGTAAAGCAGTGGTTCTCAAATGGTACCCTGGGGGTATGTAATGTAATGTAAGTTCATAAACTGAACATCAAATCAAGTAGGCTATTCCATTCATTATCATAAAGCCAGAGTTTCCCCCATGCCATGATGGTTTGACCCTCACTAAAATGTCTGTCAAAAAGAACTGTGAAAAGAAATGCAACAATGCAATATTCAGTCTTGACAGCTAGATTTTTTGTAGACATGTTCCATAAATATTGATGTTAAAGATTTCTTTTTTTGTGAAGAAATGTTTAGAATTAAGTTCCTGAATCCAGGTGGATCTCTATTACAATCCCCAAAGAGGGCACTTTAAGTTGATTACTTCTATGTGTAGAAATCTTTATTTATAATTGAATCACTTGTTTATTTTTCAACAAGTTTTTAGTTATTGTATATATTGTTTTCCAAATAGTTCAAGAAAGACCACTACAAATGAGCAATATTTTGCACTGTTATACAATTTAATAAATCAGAAACTGATGACATAGTGCTGTATTTTACTTCTTTATCTCTTTTTTTCAACCAAAAATGCTTTGCTCTGATTAGAGGGTACTTGAATTAAAAAAATGTTCACAGGGGGTACATCACTGAAAAAAGGTTGAGAACCACTGCTGTAAAGCATCACCAGTCCTACAGAAGTTTAGACTGCGGCATGAAAGTGGACCGGGAGATTTTCAGTGACTATCCCACAGCTAAAGGGATGGCCTGTGGCCGAACAAAAGCCAAGGCATTGTGCGAGAACGTCATCGCTCACTATTCAGTACAGGAACATACCGACTACATAAAAGAAAACAACCTACCCTTTTCCGTGGCAACCAACGCCTCAAATAAAGGAACAAACAAGTGTTTTCCCATTGTGGTAAGGTATTTTCACTTTGATGAAGGCATCCAACATGTCCTGTTGGATTTTTATAGCGACAGCAACGAAACGTCAGAAGCCATAACAAACCAGCTGCTGGCAAAACTTGAGATGTCTGGCTTAGAGGTGAAAAACATGTCTGCATATGCAGCAGACAATGCCAGTGTCAATTGTGGCAAACATAACAGTGTATCAGAAGCTGAAACTGAGCCAAAAAGATGGGCTCCCTGTAAACTGTTTGGCCCTTATTCTGCATAACGCAACCAGATATGCAGCAAGCAGCCTTGATGTTGATGTGGAACATTTTTTGTGGCATTTTTTTAAAATTATATATGTTAACTGCATTTAAGTCCGCACGTTATGCTTTGTGGCACTCTGCACTTGAAAAGATTCATCTCAGTGGTCACTTTTTGAACACCACAATGTATTGAATAAATACAAATACTGTTAACAAACACTTGACTTTAATATTTTTTCCTATTCAGCCACACAAACATCATCTTTAAACTACTCAAAATTGTACTATAAATAAGAGTACCGGTATACCAGAGTCCTATGTACACCATAGTAATTTATTGATATGGCGCATAATGTCCTCCTTTTTGGTGTCATGGAAATGGTCACCCTATGTGTGGCTCGTATGTATAATATGATAATAATAAAGTATGATAATATGATACACTTTTAGCATTTTAAACATTCAGTATTAAATTGCATAATTGACATGACATAATGTAAAATGACTATAAAAAACAGCTTTTGCATATTTGGTACTGGGTGCTTCTAGCTAGGTGCTAGCATGTTCACAGTTAGCATGTTAACATTTTCTGATACAAAACAACTACAGATATGCCATAAAATTTCTGGTTCTTAGTGCTGTCTTACTTGGTGGTAGCATGCTAACTCTTAGCATTTACAGTTTTCTTATTTGAAATGGTGTACTGTGTACTGGCATGGTATTAAAATGTCGAAAGAACTACTATACCATATCACTTTTGCTACTTAGTTCTATCTTTTTAAGTGTGGCATGCAAACTTTGTATAAGTATATACAATTACCAGCATTTATACACATTTTAATTAGTATATTTCTAAAAAAACAACAACTAAAAACTGCCTTAGCACTTTCAGTAGGCCTATTTAGTACAGTGGTTCTTAACCTGGGTTCGATTGAAACCTAGGGGTTCGGTGAGTCGGCCTCAGGGGTTCGGCAGAGCCTCCGACGCGGAGGTCAAGACACGCCCGACTCATCGTGTAAATCAAAACTTCTCCCTGTCGGCTATTATGGATACCCCCAAACAATGTTCCCTCTAATTTTCCATATGTGTGAGCAAACGCAAAATCTCCTTGAGCATTCAGTGGAGCACATGTGAGCGACGTCAGACCTGCAGCACACCTGTCCCAAACCTGGCTAAATAATAAGTTCAATGTTTTATTATTGTAATCAAATGACAGCAGTAATTTCCATGACATTATTTTCTAATATAAGTGTTTTGGCCCACTTACAATGACTATAACATATTGTTTTTCATGAGCTGTGTACTAGTATTATATGTCTGAGTGGGGGTCCTGCTTTGGAAATAATTTGTACCCCTTTCAGATATCACATTTTGTTCCCACTAAAACATTCACATGTTGCACAATGAGATGTAAACATGGGATCATGTGTACATTCCTGTAACTTTGTTTGTAAAATATACTTTTATTAGTATTTCTTTAATATAATAACATCATTTTATGATTACGGTTCGGGTTTGGTGGATGCGCATATGAAACTGGTGGGGTTCGGTACCTCTAACGTAATCATGCCAACTGTTTCCTGATCTTGAATTGCATAATAATAATAATAATAATACTATTTGCATGGCCGGATGTAACTTTGAAACAGCTTTAGATCATTTGTTGCTTGCTAATTGCTAGAGTGTTAACAGTATTGTATTGTTTGTGACTTTTATGGGCTGCCGAAAGTATCTACCTATCTATTCATCCATCCATCCATCTATCTACCTACATGTCTGTCTGTCTTATTCTAACTGTTACAGTCTAGTTTGGAGTTAGCATTCTAACTATATATGTCCGCTTTAAAATATAATATCGGAAAATATTGGTATAGTTTTTTTTTGTTTTTGTTTTTTTTAATTTTCTTTTTTTTTTATTAAATCAACATAAAAACACAAGATACACTTACAATTAGTGCACCAACCCAAAAAACCTCCCTCCCCCATTTACACTCATTTACACTCATTCACACAAAAGGGTTGTTTCTTTCTGTTATTAATATTCTGGTTCCTACATTATACATCAATATATATCAATACAGTCTGCAAGGGATACAGTCCGTAAGCACACATGATTGTTCGTGCTATTGGACCACTAATAGTACTAACCTTTAACAGTTAATTTTACTCATTTTCATTAATTACTAGTTTCTATGTAACTGTTTTTATATTGTTTTACTTTCCGTTTTATTCAAGAAAATGTTTTTAATCTATTTATCTTATTTTATTTTATTATTATTTTTAAAAAGGACCCTATCTTCACCATACCTGGTTGTCCAAATTGGGCATAAATATGTGTTAATTCCATGACTGTATATATCGGTATCGGTTGATATCGGTATCGGTAATTAAAGAGTTGGACAATATCGGCAAAAAGCCATTATCGGACATCCCTGACTCTAACATGCTAACAGCATGTTTGCATTAATTTGAAGTTGTGTATAGGCCTACCTACATTGCATTGCATGACGTAAAATCAATTAAAAGTTACTGTACTTTCGCACTTTTGATACTTACTTTTTCTATATGTTAGCGTGTAAAATATTTAGCCATTCTAAACATTTAAAATAATATATTTCTTATGTTGTGAAGTAAATTAACTTTGTTGTACGGGTTCTCTCCAGGTGTGACAAGTGCCGATAACGATATGTGGCACAGTGGGCCTGATTTACTAAAGACTTGTGTGTACTAAAACATGTGCAAACTTGATAGCACACGCAGAACAGATCTACTAAAGTTGTGCAAAGCGGATTGCGTCTGTTAAGTGAGCAGAATAATGCGTGCAAATCAATTATGCGCCTCTGTCTTAATTAACATGCAAAATATATGCTGATCGTCGGAACGCCCACGATACAAGGAGGAGAAAATGCAAATATGATCATTTAGCACACGCAGCCTGATTTACAAAACTAGAAAAGTGATTGTGGAACCAAGTCTGCATTTTTATTTAACACGTCTGAAAAGTATGTGCAAACTGACAGGATCAGTGCACAGAATCCTCTGTTCTATGTGTGTGTGTTAACATTTTGGACGGTCAGAAATACAAATATCAGACATATCTTCTATTTAGCCACATCATTGTATAAACTTATAGCCGCTTTTTCTTTTTTTTTCCATGTTGTTCATCTTTTTTTTTAAATGAAATATATCACTATAATATATCTACATGAAAAGACGTCTTTCATTTGCGTTGGTTGGTCAGTTCACAGCCTCGCACACAGAATTACGTGTCAGTGTGCATAATGTTTCTGTTGTCTAGATTGCGATTCAGAAAAAGTGTTACAGATTATAGATGTGTTGAACACATGGAACACACAGGTAGGAGCAAGATAATATGAATGTACAGAAAATGATCTTCTCCGTGGTTAAAGCCTTGTATGCCCGCAAAATCCTCATTTAAATAAGGCGGTCTTTACCACTTTTCAATTGCACACGCAGTCTTAGTAAATCACACGCTACACACCCATAGTACACGCTATTTTATATTTTGCACACGCTGTTAAGCGCGTGGTATTTGGATCTTAGTAAATCAGGCCCTTCGTCAACCGATGTATTGGCACATCAGCAGCAGCCATCAGTTGTTCAAACGACCACTAACCCGCTCCGCTTGTTGTTCATCAGCCACCGAACAAAGTCCTGGGCTTTCCGGTCTTGGAGATATTTGCTGTAGTCGTTTGAGAACGTTCCCTCCGAGTGTCTTCTCACTAAAGCATCGTCCATATCTGAGCTTGAAGAGGAAAGAACATGTTCTTTACATTAGAACCCAACCAGAAATCACAGAATGTCCGCTTCTGAGTTTTACCTTGAAGTGTCTTGCAGAGGAACCTGCCAGCCGCTGTGGACGCAGCTGAGGACAACTAGGAGGCCGGCCATGGAGCGAATGCTAATCATTGCTGGAACCTGAACCACAGAACCACACTGTTACTGCAGAATGCAACTGAAATATGCTGGTAAACACCAGATGACAGATGATGGTAATGTTCATGTTGATACTGAGTCTATGGATACACATCCTTCATAATCTTGTTACTAATATAACAGTCATTATTCTACTGATACACATCCTTCATAATCTTGTTACTAATATGACAGTCATTATCAAACTGACACACATCCTTCATAATCTTAGTTTTGTGCTGAGGGATTAATGGAACAATTATTGAAACTGACATTTAGAGCTTTTAACCAACATAAAACCGTCTATTATTTCACTTTTCTCTCCCAACTCTCACTGAGTTGAAAGTACTACACGATCAGCCTGCACCCAAAAGGAATTATTTGGCTACAATAAGGGTGTTGTTGACCCGATTGGGCTGTAGTAGCTAGAAGTGAAAAGTGAATTATATTTATATAGCGGTTTTTCTAGGGATGTCCGATAATGGCTTTTTGCCGATATCCGATATTCCGATATTGTCCAACTCTGTAATTACCGATACCGATATCAACCGATACCGATATCAACCGATATATACAGTCGTGGAATTAACACATTATTATGCCTAATTTGGACAACCAGGTATGGTGAAGATAAGGTACTTTTTAAAAAAATTAATAAAATAAAATAAGATAAATAAATTAAAAACATTTTTTTGAATAAAAAAGAAAGTAAAACAATATAAAAACAGTTACATAGAGACTAGTAATTAATGAAAATTAGTCAAATTAACTGTTAAAGTTTAGTACTATTAGTAGACCAGCAGCACGCACAATCATGTGTGCTTACGGACTGTATCCCTTGCAGACTGTATTGATCTATATTGATATATAATGTAGGAACCAGAATATTAATAACAGAAAGAAACAACCCTTTTGTGTGAATGAGTGTAAATGGGGGAGGGAGGTTTTTTGGGTTGGTGCACTAATTGTAAGTGTATCTTGTGTTTTTCATGTTGATTTAATAAAAAATAAAATAAAATTTAAAAAATTTAAAAAACAATACCGATAATTTCCGATATTACATTTTAACGCATTTATCGACATCTCTAGTTTTTTCTCTAGAGGCTCTGAGCGCTTTACATTGTGAATTTTCTGCATTTTTAAACCACATTTATACCAGCGTTGATGGCACTGGGAGAAAGTTGGGTGAAGTGTCTGCCCAAGGACACAGCGGCAGTAACTAGGATGGTAGAAGCTGAATTCAAACCAGGAACCCTCAAATTTCTGTCCGGCTGTTCTACCATCTGAGCCTTTATACTGTTTGATACCAACAGCATGTGACATGAGAAAGTAATTGTATATTTAGTAGATGACAGTAGACTACAATGATTGATAAAGAGAAGAGCGACAACTCTTGTTGGTTGTAAGACTTACTGTCAAATGATTGTTTTTACGTATTCATTTACTCTGCTAATTGATGCTTTATCTTTTTGATTTAAAGTTATGAACCTAACCTGACAAGCTCCTCCTGTAAGTAGAGGAGGTGTGAAATAAATCTAAGAAAATCTACTTGGGTTGAGATGATAAAGCATTCATCTACCATGGCATCTTTTTCAAGTTCAGGCATGAAAAAGCAGAAAAGAAGTTGACACATGCACAGTAAGTACGATAGTTCAAGGTAAGTCAAGAAAAATGCCACCTCACCTTTTTCCTTATTGCTTTCAGAAGAATGTTCTAGTTCCTGGACTACTAACCCTGTTTTTGCCGTCCACTCTTAAATACCAGAGGATGCATTTGCTCAGGTAGTCCGGTTCGCCTCCTCAATCCGCCCTACCGATTACTTTCGAGCCATTAGCCAAGTCACTCCGCCACAATCATTGGACAACAAGAGCAATTGGTGCGTGACACCAGCTGCTGTGCCGGTGCGAAGTTCAAACAAACTTAATACTCATCCTGGCAAACAGCAGGAAGCAATGCTTTAATGGGCTACTGTGACATCACCGTGTGTGTCATCATCATCATCATCATACGCACAAGGAGTCTGAATTTTAGTTTCCCTTACGATTAATTTTTTAAAACACAGGCAACATGACAAGTTATTTTGCTTCAGTGAGCAGCATTAAACTGTTTGATGTAAAATCATTTGGCATTGTAAGGACAGTTTTAGTTACACTGCGGGACCTCTCAAAGTGGTATTATTGTTTTGGAGCAAAACAAGGTCGGCTTCGGACGTGAATAAAAAGGTCATTTTATAAAGTTTTTGTATATGCTAGCCATATAATTAGCATGGAAAAATAATAAATGATTTCAAACAATACAAATCATTTTTCCCATTAAACCTATTTCTTTTAAATATATTCAACAATTGTAAAGCTTTGATAGAGCGTCAAATATTCAAATTTTAGTCTTAAAATCGTCATGGAAAGTTTGACATGACTTATTTGTCACAAAGGCAAAATGCTAATGTGACACTCAATAAATGTATGATGTAAATGATCAAACAACATTTGTTCCACACACTAAAAAGTGTCAAGTCTTTTTCAAGTGGTGAGTACATCCATCCATCCATTTTCTTCCACTTATCCGGGGTCGGGTCACGGGGGCAGTAGCAAAGCCCAGACATCCCTCTCCCCAGCCACTTCGTCCAGCTCCTCCCGCGGGATCCCAGGGCGTTCCCAGGCCAGCCGGGAGACATAGTCTTCTTAACGTGTCCTGAGTCTTCCCCATTGCCTCCTACCGGTCGGACGTGCCATAAACACCTCCCCAGGGAGACGTCTGGGTGGCATCGTAATCAGATGTCCGAACCACCTCATCTGGCTCCTGGAGGAGCAGCGGCTTTACTTTGAGCTCCTCCCGGATGACAGAGCTTCTCACCCTATCTCTAAGGGAGAGCCCTGCCAATCGACGGAGGAAACTAATTGTGTCCGCTTCTACCCGTGATCTTGTCCTTTCGGTCATAACCCAAAGCTCATGAACATAGGTGAGGATGGGAACATAGATTGACCGGTAAATTAAGAACTTTGCCTTCCTGCTCAACTCCTTCTTTTCCACAACAGTTCGATACAGTGTCCGCATTACTGAAGATGCCGCACCGATCTGCCTGATGATCTCACAATCCACTCTTTCCTCACTCGTGAACAAGACTCCCACTTGGGGCAAGATCTCTACCCCAACCCAGAGATGGCACTCCACCCTATTCTGGGCAAGAACCATGGACTGCTGATTCTCATCCCAGTCGCTTCACACTCAGCTGCGAACCAATCCAGTGAGAGCTGAAGATCCTGGCCAGATGAAGCCACCGATACCACATCATCTGCAAAAAGCAGAGACCTAATCCTGTAGCAACCAAACCTGATCCCTTCAACGCCCTGACTGAACCTAGATATTCTGTCCATAATAGTTATGAACAGAACCGGCAACAAAGGGCAGCCCTGGGGAAGTCTAACCCTCACTGAAAACGGGTCCGACTTACAATGCGGACCAAGGTCTGACACCGATCATACAGGGAGCGGACCGCCACAATCAGACGGTCCAATACCCCATACTATCTGAGCACTCCCCACAGAACTTCCTGAAGGACACAGTCGAATGCCTTCTCCAAGTCCACAAAGCACATGTAGACTGGTTGGGCAAACTCCCATGCACCCTCAAGGATCCTGCCGGGAGTATTGAGCTGGTCCAGAGTTCCACGACGTAAACCACACTGCTCCTCCTGAATCCGAGATACGACTATCCGGCATAGCCTCCTCTCCAATACACCTGAATAGATCTTACCGGGAAGGCTGAGAAGCATGATCCCACAATAGTTGGAACACACCCTCCGGTTCCCCTTCTTAAAGAGAGGAACCATCACCCCGGTCTGCCAATCCAGAGGTACCGCCCCCAATGTCCATGCAATGTTGCAGAGTCTTGTTAACCAAGACAGCCCCACAGCATCCAGAGCCTTAAGGAACTCAGGGCGGATCTCATCCTCCCCCGGGGCTTTGCCACAGAGGAGCTTTTTAACTACCTCGGTAACCTCAGCCCCAGAAATAGGAGAGCCCACCACAGATTCCCCAGGCACTACTTCCACGTGTTGGTGGGATTGAGGAGGTCTTTGAAGTATTACCTCCACCGATCCACAACATCTGCAGTAGAGGTCAGTAGCACACCACCCTCACCATACACAGTGTTAACAGTGCACTGCTTCCCCTTCCTGAGGCGGCGGATGGTGGTCAAGAATTGCTTCGAAGCCGTTCGGAAGTCATTTTCCATGGCTTCCACAAACTCCTCCCATGTCTGAATTTTTGCCTCCGCGACCTCTGAACCAGAACATCGCTTGGCCTGTCTACCTGTACGCTGCCTCCGGAGTCCCATGATCCAAAAGGACTTAATAGGACCCTTTCTTCAGCCTGACGGCATCCCTCACCAGTGGTGTCGACCAGCGGGTTCTAAGATTACCGCCACGACAGCCACCAACCACCTTGCGGCCACAGCTCCAATTGGCCGCCTTGACAATAGAGGTATGGATCATGGTCCACTTGGACTCAATATTCAACGCCTCCCTCGTGACATGTTCAAAGTTCTTCCAGAGGTTGGAATTGAAATAATTGTAGCTACAGTAAGTCCATCCTTTTTCTACCGCTTGTCCTTTTATGGGTGACTGGGTAGGGTTCTACAACTAAATTTTTGTTTCATCTGACCACAGAACATCTTATCTTTGTCCATGTGATGTCAATAGAAACAAAAATTTGGCTGTTTGACCACAATACCCAGCAATGTTTGTAGGAGAAAAGGTGAATACCAGGAACACCATTCCTACCGTCAAGCATGGGGTGGTAGTATTATGCTTTGGGCCTGTTTTGCTGCCAATGCAACTGGTGCTTTACAGAGAGTAAATGGGACAATGAAAAAAGAGGATTACCTCCAAATTCTTCAGGACAACCAAAAATCATCAGCCCGGAGGTTGGGTCTTAAGGCACAAATGGGTGTTCCAACAGAACAATGACCCCAAACACACGTCAAAATTGGTAAAGGAATGGCTAAATCAGGCTAGAATTAAGGTTTTAGAATGGCCTTCCCAAAGTCCTGACATAAACATATGGACAATGCTGAAGAAACAAGTCCATGTCAGAAAACCAACAAATTTAGCTGAACTGCACCAATTTTGTCAAGAAAAGTGATAAAAAATTCAACCAGAAGCTTGCCAGAAATTTGTTGATGGCTACCAAAAGCGTCTTATTGCAGTGAAACTTGCCAAGGGACATGTAACCAAATATTAACATTGCTGTATGTATACTTTTGACCCAGCAGATTTGGTCACATTTTCAGTAGAACCATAATAAATTCATAAAAGAACCCAACTTCATGAATGTTTTTGTGACCAACAAATATGTGCTCCAATCACTCTATCACAAAAAAAATACGAGTTGTAGAAATTATTGGAAACTCAAGACAGCCATGACATTAGATAGATAGATAGATAGTACTTTATTGATTCCTTCAGCAGGGTTCCCTCAGGAAAATTATGTCCTTTACAAGTGTATGTAAATTTTTGACCACGACTGTACAGTATATACAAGGATTAATCAGATTGGAAATCCTGTTTTAACAGCCCAAGTTATATCACTTATGATAGACAAATACACTGACAGAACAGAAAGGACTTCTGGCTGTAAATATACACTTTTATCCTTGATTTCGACTTTTTGCAGTGTGTTTGTGTGGGTTCCCTCCCACGTGTTATGTAAATTGTCCATAGCTGTAAATGTGAATGCTTTGTTTGTTAATGTGTTCGGGGATTAACAGGTGAACAGTGCAGGGTGTACCCCACCCCTCACCTAAAGTCAGCTGGGATATGTTCCAGAACTTCACCTGTGACCCTAAACTGGACAAGCAATAGGAAATGGAAGGATGACTAATGTAACTTTTTACAGCATCTTTATTCAGGTTTTTAGAAATGACAGAAAAAAAAATGAAAAAAAAGACACAAAACTCCACATTTCTATTAAGGCATGTGGGTGGATGTACACCCATTGCCTAAAATACTCTGGTAAAGGTTTCTATGTCTCAAAGTCCTCTGTCCTCCCTCTGGTAACAAAAGTCAGTTTTTCCAGTAGGACATAACTTGTCATGTACTTAATTGACTGGTTAAAGCTTCAAAGTTTTGGAGTGTGTTTAGCCATTGATACTACAATATTGACCACCATTATGTTTATTATTCAACCTCAGCCCTACAACATGTTTCTCGAAAAAATGTATCCAAATATTGTAAATGTTCACCTAGAAGTTGTTGATCTGAAAAAAAGTACATTTGTGTGCATGCTTTTTAGACCAAGTAAAAACTGTGGAATTTAAATGTTTGTCAAATGAAAGAAATGTGAATTTAGATTCAACATGCCCTTTGGAAATATGTGGTTTCAGTGTAAAGTCAATGATACAAACATGTGATTACCCATACAAAGAATGCAGTTATCAAAATAAAATATAGCAACGTTATAACTGACATTTTTACACACCCCATGAAAGAACATTTATTGGTGTTAATCAACTTTTTTTGTCCAAGTTAAGAAAATAAGATATTTCTAACTTGTGTACTTGTTTGACACTAAATAAGACATTTTGTCACAAATGATGAATATTGATATTTTCTAATAACCGTGTGTGTATGGCTGGTTGTGTGCTCTCAATGATAGACATGTCTTTAGAAAGACTCGAGCCAATACAAACCAGATCCTGCCTCCACGTTTCAGATTGTCCAATAGTGTAGTCATAAATTCATCAAGAAGTGACAGGAAGTTAGACTTTAAGGTAAAGCGTCATTGTTTGTGGTAGGAATCGTGTCAGTGTAATGTCCTTTAAAACTGACTTAGAAGCAACGTTGCAAAAAAGTTGTATTTGTAAATTGAGACAACGTTGTCTAACGTTGGTGCTACGTTGTTGGTTGGGAAATTACCAGAATCTAATGTTCAAATCAACATCAGAACCCAACATTGACGGCAGAATCTAATTCAACAAGTTCTCAACGATGTTTCAATGTCTTGTGCTTGCTGGGATGTGAAGTATGTGATTTGCAAAATGTTGCTAAAATTGGTTTTGTTGATCGATATGTAAATGTATAGCATGACTATAGTGATGACTATTCATCATTACCATGACATTATAGACTGAGCCTTGTTGCACATACAGTATACAATCTGCTTCATGCGTGATGTACAGGAGTTGCGTTGATCCGAGGACTTCATGCAAAGCACCTTTGTAGGAAGTGACTCATGTGGGTGTAGACATGCTGATTAGCAGGACCACCCAGCCCGTGGTCCTTGTCAGTGTACCACTGTAGGATGACAATCACATTTTTTAACATACTGCTTTTATTGTGGCCATCATGGTCACGTTTACTCACCATAGCTTCAAAGTCCACCTGCTCTTCTACCAAAGCTTCTGATATCTCAGCTGCTTGCTGGAAATGAACGTTGTCTAAAAAAAAAACATGCTGTTCGTCATTCATTTACTATACTGCTTATTATTACGGTCATGAGGAAGTTTGCGCCAATACCAGCTGACTTCAAGGGAGAGGGTACACCCTAAACTGGTCGCCAGCCAATCCCAGGACAACCACCATTCCAAGTCCAATTCATACCCAAAGTCTTATATAAAGAGCTTGTGGAGAACTAAAAAACAGGCGCCATGACTGCTACCAAGGACGTGTGCGGATGTGCCCGGATACATGCTTTCTGACAAAACAAAACAGTACGTCTAAATAGTTATAAACATACTCCAGCTCATAAACTTACGAGAAAACATGCTTTTATTTTGTGAAAGTGTAATTTTGCGGCACTCCGCTGCTACATTGCTGCTGTGTTTATTAACAAGCACCCGAAATGTAAAAGAAACAATTTACCGTATTTTTCGGACTATAAGTCGCAGTTTTTTTTTCATAGTTTGGCCGGGGGTGCGACTTATACTCAGGAGCGACTTGTGTGAAATTATTAACACATTACTGTAAAATATCAAATAATATTATTTAGCTCATTCACGTAAGAGACTAGATGTATAAGATTTTATGGGATTTAGCGATTAGGAGTGAAAGATTGTTTGGGAAACGTATAGCATGTTCTATATGTTATAGACTCTTACCATAATATGTTACGTTAACATACCAGGCACGTTCTCAGTTGGTTATTTATGCATCATATAACGTACACTTATTCAGCCTGTTGTTCACTATTCTTTATTTATTTTAAATTGCCTTTCAAATGTCTATTCTTGGTGTTGGGTTTTATCAAATAAATTTCCCAAAAAAATGCGACTTATACTCCAGTGCGACTTAGGTTTTTTTCCTTCTTTATTGTGCATTTTCGGCAGGTGCGTCTTATACTCCGGTGCGACTTATACTCCAAAAAATACGGTACACAGAACGACCTAAAAAATTACTTATTACCCTCATTTTGCTAAAATCTTTATTAGCTTTAGTATTTGTAATCACTGTATGGCAGTAGAGAATATGGAGTGATTTTTGGGTCCGGACCATACTGTATTTTGCCTTCTTCATTCTTGATGTATGGCTTTCCACCCTGTTGTATATTTTTTATGAGATTTCCAGTTCTTTTCCACATCTATTCTTTTACTCTTTCAACGTCTGTCTATTTGTGTTTGTCTTTCTCTTCTACTGTTGCCGAATTGCAATGTTTTAGTTTTACTGAGATTCAAAGATAGTCTTTTTGTTGAACCATCTTTTTAATTTGTTCATTACTTCTGTTATTTGTGGTAGCTTCTGTGTGTTCTCTCCTGAACAAAATGCAACGAGTGTTGCATTTACCTTGCACAAGACTAACAGTAATCGGTGGCGAACCTTCACTTCCCATAACCTTCTTACCGGGTTGTTGGGAAAGCGATGGAAAAGCTCTCCACAATTCTGGCACATGGAGCAGCCCCATGCTGCACAAGAGGGCATTTATACACGTCGAAAAATTTAAAATTGAAGCACAGCAAACACATAGCATTAGCTCAGGGTCAGTAGCAGTTATGGCGCCCTGTCGTCACGTCAGTGCCTTTTGACCAACCATTGAAGAAATCGCCGGAAACCGAGTTGGCTGTACTCTCTTTATACATGACTCTGTCCATGCCTATGGACAATTTGAGTTTTCGCACAAATCCATCTTTGCTTGTTTTTGGAAGAGCTAAGCATTAGCTTTCTCACCGTTTGTTTTATCATTTTTATATACAAACCCCAAAACAAGTGTGTAAATCGTAAATAAAAACAAAATACAATGATTTGCAAATCCTTTTCAACCTATGTTTGACAAAATACTTAACATTCAAACTGGAAAACTTTATTTTTTGCAAATATTAGCCCATTTGGAACTTGATGCCTGCAACATGTTTCAAAAAAGCTGGCACAAGTGGCAAAAAAATACTAAGAAAGTTGAGGAATGCCCATCAAACACTTATTTGGAACATCCCACAGGTAAACAGGCTGATTGAGAACAGGTGGGTGCCATGATTGGGTGTAAAAGCAGCTTCCATGAAATGCTCAGTCATTCACAAACAAGGATGGGGCGAGGGTCACCACTTTGTGAACAAATGCGTGAGCAAATTGTCGAACAGTTTAAGAACAACATTTCTCAACGAGCTATTGCAAGGAATTTAGGGATTTCACCATCTACGGTCCATAATATCAAAAGGTTCAGAGAATCTGGAAAAATCACTGCACGTAAGCAATGATATTACGGACTTTCTATCCCTTAGGCGGTACTGCATCAAAAAACGACATCAGTGTGTAAAGGATATCACTACATGCGCTCAGGAACACTTCAGAAAACCACTGTCAGTAACTACAGTTTGTCGCTATATCTGTAAGTGCAAGTTAAAACTCTACTATGCAAAGCGAAAGCCATTTATCAACAACACCCAGAAACGCTGCCGGCTTCGCTGGGCCCGAGCTCATCTAAGATGGACTGATGCAAAGTGGAAAAGTGTTCTGTGGTCTGACAAGTCCACATTTCAAATAGTTTTTGGAAATTGTGTACGCCGTGTCCTCCGGACCAAAGAGGAAAATAACCACCCGGATTGTTCTAGGCGCAAAGTTCAAAAGCCAGCATCTGTGATGGTATGGGGGTGTATTAGTGCCCAAGGCATGGGTAACTTACACATCTGTGAAGGCACCATTAATGTTGAAAGGTACATACAGGTTTTGGAGCAACATATGTTGACATCCAAGCAACGTTATCATGGACGCCCCTGCTTATTTCAGCAAGACAATGCCAAGCCATGTGTTACAACAGCGTGGCTTCATAGTAAGAGTGCGGGTACTAGACTGACCTGTCTGTAGTCCTGACCTGTCTTCCATTGAAAATGTGTGGTGCAACATGAAGCCTAAAATACCACAACAGAGACCCCCGGACTGTTGAACAACTTAAGCTGTACATCAAGCAAGAATGGGAAAGAATTCCACCTGAAAAGCTACAAAAATCTGTCTCAGTTCCCAAACGTTTACCGAGTGTTGTTAAAAGGACTTTTTTGCAACGTGTTGCTGCCATTCAATTCTAAGTTATTGATTTGCAAAAAAAAAAGTTTCTTAGTTCAAACATTAAATATCTTGTCTTTGCAGTGTATTCAATTGAATATAAGTTGAAAAGGATTTGCAAATCATTGTATCCTGTTTTTATTTACGAATTACACAAAGTGCCAACTTCACTGGTTTTGGTTTTTGCAATTGGTTTGCTTGAGCTTTTAGCGGGCGTTCTTCCACCAGCATATTGATCCAAGCCTTAGGTAGCAGTTGCCAGTTACCGTAGCAACACAAATACAATCACGTTGCCCCCAGTACTGGAGGTACTAGCAGTTTTAAAGGTTAAACAACCTTGACTTACCATCAGCTGTTCCATGAACTAGAAGATACTGCACTGAATGGAAGTTCTTGGCCCGTGCAGTTACTGTTGAATTCTGTGCAGACGACATCAAACTTCAACACAAAGCTGGACCATTTTTAAGTGTCTTTGTAAGGGACAACTTACTGCGTAGGCCACAGGATTGTCAGCTGGCGTCAACATGTACCTCTCGGTGTAGATGGAATCTGGCGGGAAAAAGTGGACATTTGCTGTTGGAAGTACTGTGAGAGTGGAAAGGTGGTGAACAAAAAGTAGGTCTAAAAATACCATAATATTCCCATTTGGAGACTGGAGCAACTGCCATCCCACATTTAAAGACACCACTTCCAGATCCCAAAGCCATGGATGCCACATAGCCGCCATAAGACTGAAGAGAAGAAAACATTAGAGGACTTCAGTTTTAATGCATTGAGCATCAGGAAACACAATTTAGGCAAATAAGTATCGGATGCTAATACAAAAAAAATCTTGTTTTGGGTTGGGCTCTCTGGGTGGCTGGGGCTGTACTTTGGCTTTTGCACATACTAGGAGACAAATATATTATACATACAAACACACATTTATATACATTCATTCATACATACCCACATACAGTACATACTGTACATCCACACACACATTCACTGTACAAACACATACAAGCACATATGCATACAGTCATGCATAAAATCATGTTTCTTCAAACATGGTAATGTTTCCCCTAGGAGAATCTTAACCTAATTTTACTATAACAATGTACAAGGTTAATATAGTTTGAGTCCTTCTTCCCTTCCATTTATCTGCTTTATTTTGTAATTCAAGTTATCGTTACGTAATGTTGCATTTGAAACAATGTTATTGTTAATGGATGTAATTATTAAATATTATTCATTATCAATAGTGATATTTCTATTCTCCATCTGGAGTACAATATTGTTCATTGTCATTTCTGTGTTATTAATATTTACTTCACTACCTGCTTCTTTGCTATAATTTTTTGTATCACATCTGTACATATTGTATTTGCTGATGCTGTTTTTGTTGTTGATGTCTGTCTTATACTCGCAATTTCCCCCTCGGTCTTCTTTTTTCTTCTTTCTATCCCCTCCTGCACCAAACATTCATATAAATCCATTTAATAAAGTCAAATACAAATAAGGCAACAAGAGAAGTATCCCACACTTTTGTAAAGTAAATCTGTGCACCAAATATGGGCATCTACAACAATATGATTTGCCTGAGTGGCTGGAAAGGACAAAAAAAAAAAAAGGATTGTTTGCGAGCAGTTTCCTTTAGTTGTAGTACTTGTAGTAGTGCATGTGTAGTTTCTTGTAGCTCTAGTACTTGTAGTAGTGCATTTGTAGTTTTTTTGTAGTTGCAGTACTTGTAGTAGTGTATTTGTAGTTTGTCGTCATACTACTTATGGTTTCTTGTATTTGTTGTAGTTGTAGTAATACTTGTCATAGTGTAGTTGTAGTAGTGTACTTTTAGTTTCTTGTAGTTGGTCAGCAGGGTTGATCTTCCTCAGCAAGACATGGTAATGTGTTTGGAGTCTTTTTGTTAGAAAACCGACATGTGGCTTAGTTTCTGCTTCACAGTGTCACATTTCTCTCAATTAACCATAGCTCCGCAGTGCCAGTAGCGCTCATGCATCCCCAAAACTATAACACTTAACTGCAAGCCAAACCCAGTAATCTTGGTGCTCAACTTGTTACCAGCTACTTAGACAATAACGGTTGTGTCATCTTAGTGGATGAGATATCAATACTGCAGTGCAATACTGGCTGAAACATGTGCCGACAAATATATAGTCTTTAAGTAGTTGCTGAAATGTCACTGTTGTGTGACTGTGCTGAAAATAGACTGACTCTAACCCATATTTGCCAACATTGAGACCTCTGAATTCGGGAGATTGGGGGTTGGTCAGGGTGGAGGAGTATATTTATAGCTAGAATTCACTGAAATTCAAGAATTTCTTTATTTTTATATATATATATATATATATATATATATATATATATATCCACCAGGCCACCGAGTTCAATGGAGAAGTCTGATCTACAAAATTTGCAGGCAGCATAACCCTTCCCCTTCGAACTGTCCTGGATGAACTGAAATTCTTGTTTCCAATCATTTTGAAACTTGCAAGCGTACTTCTTCTTACTCGCCGTCGCCATGACTGTCTCTTCTTCGTTCTTCTGCTTCGTCTGTTATGTTTTTGGACATTACTACTTGCCGTAGTTTTGAAGCAATGTATGATGGGAATCCGGCCTGCCTACTTTATGGGTTATAGATAAACCTATGGATAACGGAGACATATATAATAGTCTCCTTTTCAGGTGAGAGAGGACGCTAAAGGCAGTGCCTTTAAGGCACGCCCCCAATATTGTTGTCCGGCTGGAAATCGGGAGAATGGTTGTCCCGGGAGATTTTCGGGAGAGGCACTGAAATTCGGGAGTCTCCCGGAAAATTCGAGAGGGTTGGCCAGTATGCTCTAAGCCTAAGTGCGAAAGTGGTGCAGGACACCTTTTTAAATTAGAATTTAGTACTGTTGGCTATCACCATGGAGACCCTCCCTGCACATTATGCTGTCCGACCTATTATGTTGTGAAACATGCAGCACACAAATAGAATCTGTACACTACAACCTTTTCTGCAATATAGAAGCGCGATCCAGACTGAACCTTTTTTTGGCACACTAAATGTGTGCTCTGGAAAACCGCGCCACAATAACTACGCTGGTGCTGCATTTTTCAATGTTTTTGTTTTTTTAATATACTCAAAGAGGTCCATTATGCTTTCTCATTAATATGCTTTGCACATTTTCTTGTAGTCAGACAATATTTTTGATATGGAATTTTTGCCTGACATGTTTTGACTGTCATCTGCAGTCTTCTTCAAAAGGGTCACCTGACCACTGAAGCGTCGCCTACCTGCTGTTCTTATAGGTGTGGCTAACCGAGCAACACCTGTCAAGTTGGTTGGGGAGGGGAGCTGAAAATATACCTTACCAAAAATATTGTCTGACGAAAAGAACATTTCAAATTATTTTCATAGATTTGTTAGTAATTCATCTCTTGTATAAAAAATGATGTGAAAAATTAACACCATTTAACAAAATGTCAACCATGTCCCCAAGTCATTCCTTAAGTCATTAATACAAATAAAAGATGGAATTACTGGACGGACAATTTTGTAATATTTAAATTTCCAACAGAAATGTGCGAATTGTCAACACGAGCACGGAATATTGCAGCCACTGGAGCGATTGCCACATGCTGACAGCGGCTCAGCCATTTGTGCGTAACTGCGCCATCCAAACGTGCTAAATATAGACCCAAAACAGTTTCAGCCTTGATAAATCACACTGCGAGCGCTAAATGATTACATTTGCATCTCCTCCTACTTTTGTAGGGGTTCTAATGATTAGCATATATTCTGCATATACAGTATATGAAAACAGACACGCTAAATGGATTGCGCTCGCTATTTTGCCAATTTAAATAATTATTTGCACACAAGCTCAGCTTTAGACTTAGACTTAAACAAACTTTACTGATCCACAAGGGAAATTGTTCCACACAGTAGCTCAGTTACAAATGGTGTAATAGCGTGCGCTATTAAGTTTGCACATGGGCAGCATGGTGGAAGAGGAGTTAGTGCGTCTGCCTCACAATACTAAGGTCCTGGGTTCGATCCTGCGCTCGGGATCTTTCTGTGTGGAGTTTGCATGTTCTCCCCGTGACTGCGTGGGTTCCCTCCGGGTACTCCGGCTTCCTCCCACCCCCAAAGACATGCACCTGGGGATAGGTTGATTGGCAAAACTAAATTGGCCCTAGTGTGTGAATGTTGTCTGTGTTGGCCCTGCGATGAGGTGGCGACTTGTCCAGGGTGTACCCCGCCTTCCGCCCGAATGCAGCTGAGATAGGTTCCAGCACCCCCCGCGACCCCAAAAGGGCCAAGCGGTAGAAAATGGATGGATGGATGTTTATTAATGCATGCAAACATTTGGTAGATCAGACCCAAAATGCCTAAACAAAGCTTTCCCTTTCTGCAAAACTGATGGAAAGTTGACTCGTCTCATGAACAAAAGAGAAGAGTTTTAAACGTGGACAACTCTTGAGTTCTTACCCATCCCCATATGGCAACTCTTTCTTTGTCAATAAATCCCATTTTGATGAATTCCCTAAAATAGAAATGGAGATCACAGCATGGGATTTTTTTTTCTTTCTGGCTTGAGCGGAAATGTGTTTGTTGAGACCCACAATCTTCTTACCTGGCTGCCGTTATCTGATCTTCCACCTCATAGGTTCCCAGATGTTTATAGATTTCGTGCATTAGCTTGTCGCCTTGGTAACCACTGCCTCTACCATCAAAGCTGGCCACGATGACTTTCTCCTCGCTGGCCAGGTAGGTGGACCAGCTCACCCTGTAGAGAAAGTCAACCTTTTGGCTGCAGGGACCAGCATACCTGTAAAGTCCATCAGTGGTTTATGACAGGTTGAGCAAAGCCATGTTTCTACACCACTACAGTCTGGACATATAATACACACACAATTAACATAGTATACACAAGTTCGATTTGAGTCATGTTTAATTAATACAATAAAAAATTAAATTACATTTTACAAAAATAAAAATGAATGACTTATTTAATACTAAATAAAATTAAAACATGTATCATATTTATTTATGTATATGTAGTTAACATTTTGAATACAAATAATTGTGCTTATAATTTATAATTATATGTGTATTTTGCTGTGTGTCCAGACTTTAGGGGCATGCTGTTTGGGGGGGTATGATCTTACACATCCAGCAATAAAGGGTACTTCTTAGACTCATCAAAGCCTGGTGGCAAAAACATTTGGTACCAGAGATCTGTTAAAACAAAAAAATGAGATTAAGAATTATTGTAATAAACATCAAACAGTTCTAGATATAAAATAAATAAAGAATATCATGACTCAAACAAGTAGGTGATTCTCCACTATCAGAACATTTTCTAAATTCTGGGATTTGTGTGTGTGACAAACATTCTTTTTTGAAAGGTCATACGCATTGGCGTTGCTAGGCCTATTTTAGGGGGGCTCAAGTCCCCCTAAAATACTCTTAAGCCCCCCTAAATAATTTGGTGTAAAAAAAAAAAAAATACAATATATATTTATTTTTTTTACAAATACATGCCGACATATTCATTATAAAGTGGCCCGGATATGAGTTTAAATAAATAATCATATAACCTGTCATTATTCACTCAGTTTCCCCTCACTTCATAGCGTAAGGTAGAGAGCCCCTTTAGTGCGTCAATATCCAATCCATTCCACTTGTTCATATAGAAAATGCAGACATCACTCAAAATCCAGTACGCATTTTCTCTGCGACCTTGCTTGCGGTCCTTGAACTTGTTCATATAGAAAATGCCCACATCACTCAAAATCCAGTCCGCATTTTCTCTGCGACCTTGCTTGCGGTCCTGCAGGTGTACGAAGCACATTAGCACACAGCACTGCAGAACAAGAACGTGAACGGATGCAAAATGGACATAAGAAACTTTTCAAGAAAGTAAGTATTCATCACTGCTTGTATTAAAATGTATTAGCTCCACTTTACACCAGGTCTGTGTTTGACAAAAAGTTACATTCCCACTCTAAAACAATGCTGCTACTTAGTTAGCTAGTTAGCCTGAAATGCATCATGAAGGTCCTGGTTATTTATAAAGTTAAATGTGCACTCTTTTTTACCATTTGCTATCTTTGGGGTTACTTCCTTCTGGAGCATCAGCTGTGTTTCTCACTTTACACATGGAGGAGAACAGGAGCTGAGCTCATTCACGTATGACTATCATCATTAGATAATAATAATAATCACTCCACAACCCCTATTGACCTGTAGGAGTCAGGGCAGAGGTGCACAGAAAGTGAGAGGGGAGAGGCCTCTACTGGAAAGGTGAGTAGGAGAATAATGATACATATAAATAAATATTAAAATATATTTTTTTTTTTAGATGGCTTATCGACAAGCCATTTGTTTTATTTATTTCTGGGTGGATCATGTTGACTATTGGTCCTCCTAATTGTCAATCACTCTGGTGATGTTATGTAAGGAGATATATATATATATATATATATATATATATATATATATATATATATATATATATATATATATATACATACATACATATATATATATATATATATTACGTAACATCACCAGAATGATTGACAATTAGGAGGACCAATAGTCAACATGATCCACAACATCCTCTATCCATCCATCCATTTTCTACCGCTTATTCCCTTTGGGGTCGCGGGGGGAGCTGGAGCCTATCTCGTATACCTTTAAGTCTTTCATATATATATATATATATATATATATATATATATATATATATATATATATATATATATATATATATATATATATATATATATATATATATATATATGTCTTAATAAGGTTATCCAAAAAATAGTGCTCGATACCGTAGTAGAGCGCAATATATGTATGTGTGGGAAAAAAATCACAAGACTATTTCATCTCTACAGGCCTGTTTCATGAGGGGGGGTACCCTCAATCATCAGGAGATTTTAATGGGAGCATTCGCATACCATGGTTTATATAGGGCACAGAGTGGGTGGGTACAGGCTGGCGTAGGGGCGTGGTGATTGGCTCATGTGTTACCTAGGAGGTGTTTCCGTGTATGGCGGCATGCTGTTACAATTTCGCTGCGCTTGTTGAGGGATGACAGGTCTGGACGGTAAATAATAAACAGTTTCTCTTTCAAGCATAGGTTGCATCTTTTATTACCACTATTGTAAGGTGTGCTGGATGCAAGAATTTGCCATGTTATTGAATATTCAACATTATTGTCTTTGAGGTCCCAAATGAACTCAGCAAACACATCTGGGACCTCAAAGACAATAATGTTGAATATTCAATAACATGGCAAATTCTTGCATCCAGCACACCCACTCTGTGCCCTATATAAACCATGGTATGCGAATGCTCCCATTAAAATCTCCTGATGATTGAGGGTACCCCCCCTCATGAAACAGGCCTGTAGAGATGAAATAGTCTTGTGATTTTTTTTCCCACACATACATATATACATATATATATATATATATATATATATAAGAAAAACCCAGACACCATTTTTGTAGTCATTTTTCTCCTGTGTGGACTTCTGTCTTCCTTTACAATGAGTGAAGCTGCATGAAACCTTGTGTCTGCAATTGTAAATAATTTAGTTTTTAAGTTTTGTGTTTCTTGTAGAATCTATATAAAGTAATATACATTAGCCTATTGTTCAAATAATGAAAAAAACATCATTAAATATATTTGTTGTATTGTATTGTTACATTAATAGCTGTTGTATTGTTATAGGATGGCTTGTTAAACATTTCATAGGATTTTCAGAGGGAGGAAAAACCAAGACATTTAATATAAAATGCAAAATGAATAAATACATAAAAAGAAAAAACATGGTTAAAAGCCATCGTCCCGGAGAGCATTTAATTTCGTCCCGTGCATTTTTTTTTCCGTCCCCGGGACGACGGGACTACATTAATCTCAAGCCCTGGAAGTTACATTTTATTGTTTGCATTATTTGTTTCAGCATTGAAATTTGAAGATGGTCCCTCAGCTCTTTGACAGCTTTGGCTCTTTTTCAGATCAGCAGACGGACTCTAAGTCTTTCTTATTTACAGTACATAAACGTTTCTCATTTCTATTCAGACTTCCATATATATTTAATTTCCTTAACGACTTGCCATAATATATATATATACATAAATATATTATATATAAGCCAAATTATCCCGATCCAGATATTACTTTAATTCAAGTAATTAAGTAATATTTCCAGGGCTTGAATTTACAACCAGTTTAGTCACATATGTGCCCAAAATGTAATCTGTGCAACTTCAAAATATTTGGGAACAAACAATTATTGTATTGTGAGCAAAAGTCGAGGCATTAGCCTCTATGTTGTGAAGTAATAACATAGAGGCTAATGCCATGACTTTCATTGTGTTTCAGTGTATCTTAAAGGATCATGCAAGTAATTGTTTCTTGTTGATGCTGTAAACAAAATGTCACTGTGCAAACCCACGTTTGTTGTTGTACTGAACACAGATTGAAAATAAACCGACTGAAATAATAATAATAACAATGAATAATTTCTAAGTCTTTGTTAGCCGTTTGTGAGGTTTTGTGCTCGTGCGCTACGTTCGCTCACATCCTGTGCATCTCCTGGGGGCTAAGCCCCCCTTGTCCTTAAAAGCTAGTGACGCCCCTGGTCATACGTAAGTAAGAGTAAAGCGGCCATTGAAAATGAAAAACATTTTTAAAAGGTTGAAAATCGACAGACTGATCGGTGCGGCGTCTGCAGTGATGAAGAACGAGCTGAGCCAGAAGGCGAAGCTCTCGATTTACGGGTCAATCTATGTTCCTACCCTTACCTATGGTCACGATCTTTGGGTAATGACTGAAAGGACAAGGTCGCGAATAAAAGTGGCAGAAATGAGTTTTCTCCGCAGGATGTCTGGGATCTCCCTCAGAGATAGGGTGAGGAGCTCGGTCATCTGGGAAAGACTCAGAGTAAAGCCGATGCTCCTTCACGTCAAGAGGAGCCAGCTGATATGGCTCAGGCATCTACTTTTGTACTAAGAATGCCTCCTGGACGCCTCCCTGGTGAGGTGTTTCGGGCATGTCTAGCCGAGAGGAGACATTGGGGCAGACCTAGGGCACTTTGGAGGGACTATGGGTGTGTCTCAATTCGGCGGATGCATCCTTTGCAGTGCACATTTGTGAGGTACTAACGTCATCGCGGTGCGCGAAGGCTGTCACAATTCAAAAAAGTTATAAGTGTCCTTCGAATCCGCCTGACAAATGTGTCCTTTTCTCCCATTAGCAGAAAGATTGCATCCGTGTACACTTGGCGTCCTTTCATTTCCCGAAATTCTTTGCGCCCTCAACTCTGAAAATTTTCAAAACGGAGATACCATGCGGGGCGAAAAGAGCCACCTTAAAATGTAAGTATAGTTTTATTTATTCATTTAAAACAGCTAAAAGCAGACACGTCAAGTGATGTACATTTGTGTCAAAATACGAGACGACTATCGTAATGTTGTGTAATTAACTAATAATTAGGAATAACAGCTTTAGAATGCTTGTGACACATCTCCATGACAACCATCTCCCATGATCAAGGAAATCAGACGCCGGCGGTTCCGGGAGCTCTTAGCCACTTCCTCTGGACTAAGGTAAAGGACCAAGAGAACACAAAAAAACTATTCGACATTCTTCTCTTCAATTCGTCATTAATAAACCTCGGGCGACTGAGCAGCAGATACGTGACGTAAATGAAAGAGCGGGTACAACTGACGTAATCAGGAAGTTTAGGCTAGACTGTCCCAAATAATACCACTCCAGTCGCTGCTGAAGGACTCTCGCCAGGACCCACACTTTGTCGACTCCATGGGCTGAGTCCTTGGAAGGATGCAGCCCCCGAATTGAGACACAGCTTATGTCTCACAGCTGGCCTGGGAATGCCTCAATATCCCCCCTGTAGAACTAGAGGAGGTGGCCGGGGACAGGGAAGTCTGGGCTAGAGATGTCCGATAATATCGGACTAATATCGGCCGATAAATGCTTTAAAATGTAATATTGGAAATGTTCGGTTTCGGTTTCAAAATTATCGATATTGGTTTCAAAAACTAAAATGTATGACTTTTTAAAACGCCGCTGTGTACACGGGCGGAGGGAGAAGTATAGAGCGCCAATAAACCTTAAAGGCGCTGCCTTTGCGTGCCGGACCAGTCATATAATATCTACGGCTTTTCACACACACAAGTGAATGCAACGCATACTTGGTCAACAGCCATACCAGTCACACTGAGGGTGGCCGTATAAACAACTTTAACACTGTTACAAATATGCGCCACACTGTGAACCCACCTCAAACAAGAATGACAAACACATTTCGGGAGAACATCCGCACCGTAACACAACATAAACACAACAGAACAAATACCCAGAACCTCTTGCAGCACTAACTTTTCCGAGACGCTACAATGTACACCCCCGCTACACCAACCCCCCCCCCTCCCCCTCCCCACCTCAACCCGCCCACCTCAACCTCCTCATGCTCGCTCAGGGAGAGCATGTCCCAAATTCAAAGCTGCTGTTTTGAGGCATGTTAAAAAAAATAATGCACTTTGTGACTTCAATAATAAATATGGCAGTGCCATGTTGGCATTTTTTTCCATAACTTGAGTTGATTTATTTTGGAAAACTGTGTTACATTGTTTAATGCATCCAGCGGGGCATCACAACAAAATTAGGCATAATGTGTTAATTCCATGACTGTATTCCAACGGTATTGGTTGATATCGGAATCGGTAATTAAGAGTTGGACAACATCGGAATATCGGCAAAAAAGCCATTATCGGACATCTCTAGTCTGGGTATCTCTGCTTAGACTGCTGCCCCCGTGACCCGAACTCGAATAAACAGTGGAAAATGGATGGATGGAAAATATGCGCATCTAATGAAAATGAGTGTGCAGCAATGGTCACATACCTGTCAACCCAGACTCCCATATGTTGGGGTGTTCCTGATCTAATTTTTTGTGGAAAAACAAGATTTTCCCTTTATTTTCCTTAAGTTTCCTTGTTTTTACTGGAAAGATTCCTTTATTCATAAATGCGAATGTTGACACGAGTGGTTTGTGTGTTTTTATGGACATATGGTTCGGTTTGGATTACCAATCTACATTGACTAGATTTTACTAACATAACAGGACCTTATTAGTCAGACTTGTATCTGTATTAGAATACCATCCTGCAATGGTTAATATCGGTCCCATTTTAGCAAACTAAGCTTTCCAATGATACAAAAACAATAAATGCATGTTGCATGGAATAGGTCGGCAGTGAACTCACTGTATCCAGCAACCTTGACAGTGCCGCGACGCATGGTTGGCATTTGGATGTGAGATATCAGCTGGATGAATTCATTGTTATCCTCCAAACGCTTCAGCTCTAAATGTGTAAAGATGGTTGGCAAGAATAAAGAATGAACAAAAACTAGCTGATCTCACCAGTGCCATCCCGGTTATCCACAAGTGAACTGTAAGGGACACCAGGACCTTTGAGAGAAAAGAAAACATTTTCACTCACAATGAAGACATTTTGCAAAAAGACAAGAACTAACCTCTGCAGCTCATGAGGTAAAATGATGCATTGTGACTGAAATAAGCAGAGTTATACTGGCAGTTGTCCCTGCTTAAATTACACGTCAGACACTGGACCTCTGCCTTGGTCCACCTGAAACAAGCACATGTTAAGAGCTCAAAAGCAGAAATTAACAAATAATTGAAATTTGTATTCACCTGTAAACGTTCCTTCCTCCGGGTTTTCCACCCTCTTGGTTGCTGGAGTAATAACTGTAGAATATTGTCAGAGTTTAAGTACCAATATGTAACCATTTGATTAAAACTAACTCACCTTTTTCTCAGGAAAGTGTAGTGTAGATAAGTACATAAATGAGTATAATTAACTAAGTGAAAGTAATTTACAAAGAAAGCGCAGTACATCATTTTTATGGTAGCTTAATTTCAGCTTAAAATTCAATGTACAGTGTATGAAAATTTAGTGTCGAAAAATTCGCTGCTTCAAAATTCAAGACTCACTTTCGGTAAATTAAGACAGAAGCAATCGATCCTTCCTCAGAACCAGCCAATGGGAGTGGGCGGGGCTTGTTTTCAGCCCCAAAAAGTCTGATAGAGATTGTCAGACTAACCACAAGGCCACTGATATTCTGAACTTGTCCCATTCTTTGACAAAAAATTAAATTTGATTTAGTTTCTGTCAACATTTTCTTCTCCTATGTATACTTTAACATGTCAGTTTTATTGTCTTAGTCAAGGTGCCTATTTTTTTACTTATCCTTTTTTACCTGCGCCAATGTAAAAAACAAACAAAAATAAAAATAAACAGCTTCCAGCCCAGGGCGGGCTCGGACGCCAGGGCAGCTACAATATGAAGTATAAACGATAAAACATTGAATATTAAGAGTATGTGGACCATTTCTACCTTGTTTACTTCCCTGACCTCCTTAAAGTTTTGTAATCAAACAGAAATATCGCCATTAATTTTTTTCAACGGATGTCCCTCAAACTAAATTGCATCAAACATGTCAAAGTGTGGAGAGTGTTTTACATATCACCCATTAGGCCTATAGTAAATGGGTGTATCTGTACTTGTGTAAAAACTATTACACATGTTTCATGTTGACAAAGTTCAGTGGGCAAGTTGTGTGTTTTTGTATCACATTTTAACGTTACGTGTTGGATTTTGATCATACCATGAGTTTGAAAGGCTGTCCAATTTAGTACCTCTATGGTGAGTTTGTGCAAATTATTTTTGGATTATACATGATTAATAAAATCAGTGGAACACACCTATTGCGAGGCGTACTCTTAAAAATGATGTACGGTTTAAAATAGCTCTGTAAGGGTAAACTTACTAAATCAGCAGGGATCAAATACTTATTTCCCCACTGCAGCTGAGCAAACATTTAAACTTACACAGTATCTGCAGTTACTTTTTGAATGTCAATAACTTCCCATTCTCCTGCGGTGATCGCTGTGGCGTTGCCCTGCAAGGTGAAATTGGCGTAAAGTTTGACAAAAATGTTCTGCTTCTCGATGGTTAGCTTTTTCTGCCGGCTCAGCTTACCTCAACTACATGATGGATGTGTTTGTAGCCTTTAGTGTCACTCATCAGCAAATAAAAGCTCTTCGTATCTTCAGCAAAAACTGGATCTGGTGGCGAAAACTAACAAAAACATTTAGAGGCACCTCAGAAATGCTTACTATGAGATCTGTTTTAAAAATGTTTTTATTTTACCCGTCCAATCCAGCCAGAGGGGCTTTGCACGTCCAGATGCTACAAAAATCAAGACAGATGTGTTAGAATATGTTTCAATAAGATATCCTTCATATTCAATATCAAATATTGTCATTGTTTCCATCCTATCAAGCTCTTATGGTCTGTTCTTGTTCTGTCTGGTGACCTTTTGCATACAGCGAAAGAGGTCACCAGCATCTTCACTGTCCAAGGAAATTGTCATACCTTCATGTTGACGAAACCATGAAGATTTTATTTTATCGGGCTTTTATTGAATTGGTTGTATCTTTTTGTTTGGTGTCATGGTTTGGAGAGCTGCCTCTGAAGGAGAGAAACTTAATTAAGCCAAATAATCAAGTGGTCAAATTGACTTATTGGTGAGCCTCAGCTGAGTTTGGAGTCCCTGTACACTCGGCAGTTACAGCGGATTGCCAAGTCAATTAGGGCAGAAATCTCCCACAGTCTTTATGGTGAGTTCCAGCTCCTCCCGTCTGCCTGTTCCGGCCGCAGTTATTATTTTAAACAAACTATAGCTATATTGCACATATTTATATATGTATTTATTTTTATCTACTTATTAATTCATGGTAATTTTATCCTACTGTCTTTTACTAACTTTTACCCTGCCTCTTTTTATTGTTCAAGTGACTTTTTCTTACTTTCTTTTCCTGGTAAGCAGCTTGGCCTAGGAATTGGGGTCAGAGCAGAGAGGCAGGTGAACACACTTGGCAATCATCAGTATCAATATAACTAGTTGATCTGGCAAAGCCAGTGACCTCAGGTAATGGGCCGGATGACAACCGTGAACAGTATGGAGACTGCTGGAGAGATACCGGCAACTGGAAACACAGTAACCGGGGCAGGAGAGCCTGAAACCTCTGTGCAGCTCCTAGGAGAGTGTAACCACAAGCAAGCTACAGAAAACACTACCTAATTAGGAGTGCCCCAGAGGGGTGAGGATAAACAGGCAATGACCTATGCTAATTGGAAAACGACGAGTGCAGTCTGTTCATATGGCAAAGTCTGCAAGAACCAGCGTGGTCTGAAGATCCCCCAGACCAAAATGAAATGTTTAACGGGGAAGCAAGTGGTGCAATGCGCAGGTCCAATACTTGGTGAGACGCAAGAGGAACCTGGCCGAGAGTCAACCCAAGTGGCCAGACCCTCCACGCTCCAAACCCCACCGTTTATCAGGCATTCCTCCTCGCCGGATCATGTGGCCTTCTGCCAACAAGGAAAGAGAGTGAGTCCAGTTTGATATAGATCTGGAACAAGTACTTGAAGCTCCTGCAAGGGGAGATGTAGTTCAGAAGTCGCGGACGATGTCTGATATGATCGGCATTGGCGCTGAAAAGTTCGGCATAAAGGAAAAACAACCCACCAGACGTATTGAGAAGCCAAACAGATGGTAGGTGAAGATCAGCCAGCTTCAGCAAGAGCTTAGACTGATTGAGCGGCAATTGAAACAGGCAAGAGAGGGGGAGAAGGCCAGGCTAGCACAGCTTCACAATATCCTGAGGGAAAAAAACTCACCACCCTCTGTTGTGCTGAGTGGCGCAGGAGGAGGGCTAAGGAGAGAGACAGCAAGGGTGTAACCTTTAGCTCGAACAGCTTTGGCTTTACCAAGAAGATCCTCGGGTAAAAAATAAGTGGTCAGCTTGCTTGCACTGAAGATGAGGTTAGCAAATACCTCAGGGCCACCTACAGTGATAGCACAAAAGCCTTGCAGTGATAGCATATTGGGCCTTGCAGGACTTTGATAAGTCCGCCAGAACCCACCTTGGCATTCAACATCAAGAAACAGACTTTGAACAAAGTTGGAGGTTGTCAGATCAGCCTGATCCAGATCAGCACCAGGCCCCAGCGGAGTGCCAAATGTTGTTTTCAATAGATGCCCTAGACTCTTGAAGCGACTGGCTGATCCAAGGTTATCTAGAGAAATGGGAAGTTGTCACAGCAGTGGAGACACAGAGGGTGTCTGGATCCTCAAGGGGGATTGCTCAAGTACCATTGAGCAGTTCAGGGTCATCTCACTCCTCAGTGTCGAGGGCAAGATATTCTTTACTATTGTTGTCCGGCGCATGACTGAGTTCCTCCTGAGGAGCACTTATATAGACACCTTTGTGCAAAGTTTCCGGGAGGCACATGAAGGCAATTATTGCAGTTCTTTGGCTCGACCTTGCAAATGCCTATTGGTCCATTCCACACAAGCTGGTGGAAACCTTGCTTGACAGACACCGCGTTCCAGGCAAGATCAAAGACCTCATACTGGAATATTACAGCTACTTTGATTTGAGAGTCACTTGGCCATGAATATACTGGTGAAGTCAGCAGAGGTGGAGTGCAGAGGGTCACTCATCAACTCAAGTATGCGGCATCCCCCTATCAGAGCATTTATGGATGAAATGACCGTGACTACAACGTCAGTCCCGGGCTGTAGATAAATTCTACAAGGCCTTGAGCATCTCCTCAGCTGGGCTCAAATGAACTTCAAGCTAGGCAAATCCATGTCCTTGGTGGTGAAAAAGGGGAAGGTTACAAACTGGTTTTGCTTCTCAGATCTTTGATTGCACCTTGAAGGACACCACAGCATGATAAACAACAGGAGTTGGGAACCTGGCTGACAGCGGTGGATAAGTCAGGGCTACCAAGCAAGTTTAAAGCCTAGATTTACCAACATGGCATTTTGCCTCGACTCCTCTGGCCACTGCTGGTTTATGATGTGCCAATGTTGAGTGCTTCAAGAGGAAGGTCAGCGGTTTCCTGCAAAACTGGTTAAGCTTACTGCGAAGCCTCAGCAGCATTGCTTGGACGATAGGAATATCAAGCTGAAACTGCCTCTCAGTAGTCAAACAGAGAAGTTTATGGTTACCCGAGCAAAAGAGGTGCTGCTGTATAAGGATTCCAGTGACACTAAAGTCTCCTCGGCTGCCATCGTCGTGAGAACCGGTAAGAAGTGGAAGGCTCATGAGGCAGTTGACCAGGCGAAGTCCCGCTGGCAAAACTGCGAGCTGGTAGGAACAGTGGCATCCCGACGGGCAGGTTTTGAGACATTGCTACAACAAAGGCCAGGTAAAATAAAGACATCAGCTGATCCATAAGGAGGTCCGAGCAGGGGTGGAGGAAGCCCGCTGCAGTAGGACAGTAGGGATGCGGCAGCAGGGAGTATGGACCCAATGGGAGGAGGCACCTGACTGAAAGATATTGTGGACTTAGCTATGGCAATCTGAGCCACACCTGATCACGTCCCTCATTCAGGCTGTAAAAGATGTCCTCCCAAGTCTGTCCAACCTTTTTCTCTGGGGCCCGGCCGAGAATCCAATGTGCCCCCTCTGCCAGAGAAGTGGATCGCTGAAGTACATCCGGAGCTGCTGCTCATGGGCACTTGGGGTGCCCTGGCGCTATGACCAGAGGATTCGTTGGCCAGTCTCAGAACATTTAACATGTTGGGAGTGGAAGAACTGCACAACAGGAGAGCCATCAAAAAAAAAAAAGCCGTCCACATTGCTGTGGATCAAGCGGGGCGATCCCTGGACAATAAAAGCTACTTAGAAACAAGTCTGGACTTGATCGCCCCGGCTGGGTTACCTGGGCAAGGGTGTCTGATGTGACACCCAAAACACCCTGTGAACCCAGGATACATCACTGAGGATGTGTCTAATTTGCACCAAATGTGTATTACAACTAGCACTGCTTCCACATCTGGAAGATGGTTACTCATGGTTTATTTGTGTTGAGCTTTGAGAGTTCTCTATTCTGTGCCATGACGGTCATGTCTTCTTTTGGCTTGCTAGCAGCTTCCATGCCGAGTCTTTGAGTCCTTGTTTGTGTATTAAGTCTTATTGTTGGTCACATTCACACGAAGATTTTTTTTTTGTTTATTCTTTTTCTCAGCCATTTTCTAGACTGCCTTGTTGCTCCGTCAATAGTAGGTGTTGCTTGTCGACCTAAAACCATAGTTTTTGCTCTCACACTCATATTTTAAAGATTTTTAGCTAGATTGTCTGTTGGTTTTTTGATTGTGTTACTTTGTTCCTGGCATTCCTGGCAAATAAAAAAATCACGACAGAGATTTGCTGGGTTGCAATCAGGTGACCTAGAGGCACTTCCGGGTTTCAGATGGTGGTCAGGAGTCCCCTTAAGCTATTGTTTAATTATCTGCACAGTCAATTTGGACATATTTTGAAAGGTTTAGCGGCAAATACATACGCTATGTCTTTAAAAAATATATATTTAAAATGGGATGGAGTGGATTTATACACTTCAGAAAAATAATTTTCGAATGATTTAAACCAGTGGTTCTCAAACTTTTTTTGTCATCCCCCACTTTGGACAAGGGCGAGTTTTCAAGCCCCACCTGCCCCCATCGCCCCAACAGAACGCTAACGCCAAGCTTAACATTTTCAAATTTATTGAACATCAAGTAACAAAGTTGTATACATTCAAACTCAATTACATAAAATAACATCAAGTTCAATAATAAATAAAATAACTGTGCAGCTGTGGTATAACTTGCCCATCCATCCATTTTCTACCGCTTATTCCCTTTGTGGTCGCGGGGGGCGCTGGAGCCTATCTCAGCTACAATCGGGCGGAAGGCGGGGTACACCCTGGACAAGTCGCCACCTCATCGCAGGGCCAACACAGATAGACAGACAACATTCACACTCACATCCACACACTAGGGCCAATTTAGTGTTGTCAATCAACCTATCCCCAGGTGCATGTCTTTGGAGGTGGGAGGAAGCCGGAGTACCCGGAGGGAACCCACGCAGTCACGGGGAGAACATACAAACTCCACGCAGAAAGATCCCGAGCCCGGGATTGAACCCAAGACTACTCAGGACCTTCGTATTGTGAGGCAGATGCACTAACCCCTCTGTCACCGTGCTGCCTGGTATAACTTGCATCAAGTTCAATAATAAATAAAATAACTTGCATCAAGTTCAATAATAAATAAAACAAAAGTGTTGTAACTTGCATCAAGTTCAATAATAAATCAAAAAAAGTGTTATAACTTGCATCAAGTTCAATAATAAATAAAAAAAAGTGTTAAAACTTGCATCAAGTTCAATAATAAATCAAATAAAAGTGTTATAACTTGCATCAAGTTCAATAATAAATCATATAACTTGCATCAAGTTCAAAATAAATAAAATAAAAGTGCCACTTTGCAATCTTTGCAAAAAAAAAGGAGGAGCTATGCATTTGGGAAGACAGGGCAAGTGACAGCACTTTGCCCCGGGAGAGCCACCTTGCTTCACTGTGAAACACATACTTGCCAACCCTCCCGGATTTTCCGGTAGACTCCCGAAATTCAGCGCTTCTCCCGAAAACCTCCCGGGACATATTTTCTCCCGAAAATCTCCCGAAATTCAGGCGTACCTGAGTGACGTGTCGACAGCATGTTTTCACGTCCGCTTTCCCACAATATAAACAGCGTGCCTGCCCAATCACGTTATAACTGTAGAATGATCGAGGGCGAGTTCTTGGTTTCTTATGTGGGTTTATTGTTAGGCAGTTTTATTAACGTCCTCCCAGCATGGCAACAACACACAACAACAGCAGTCACGTTTTCGTCTACCGTAAAGCAGTTCGTCTGCCGTAAACAGCAATGTTGTGACACTCTTAAACAGGGCAATACTGCCATCTAATGTACATGCATATGTGACATTAACATCTAGGGCTTTTAGAGAGTGCAGTGCACAACTGCGCACACAACAAGGAGACGAAGCAGAATTCATCATCAGAGAGGGTGTTCAGCATGGTTAGAAAAATAATGACAGAGAATAGAACAAGGATGGACAATTCAACCCTTAACTCAACAATGAGTAGATGAGTGTTATGTGTGTGTATATGTGTAAATAAATGAACACTGAAATTCAAGTATTTCTCTTATTTATATATATATATATATATATATATAGCTAGAATTCACTGAAAGTCAAGTATTTCTTTTATATATATATATATATATATATATATATATATATGTGTGTGTGTGTGTGTGTGTGTGAAATACTTGACTTGGTGAATTCTAGCTGTAAATATACTCCTCCCCTCTTAACCACGCCCCCACCCCCAACCGCGCCCCCCACCCCCACCTCCCGAAATCGGAGGTCTCAAGGTTGGCAAGTATGGTGAAACAGCACGGCTGTATGATCAGCTCCCATTTCCTCACACAGTGCAGAGAATAGTCGCGCTTTCAGTGGTCGTGTTTTGATCAAATTTACCGCGCTCACATCTGTTAAAACCTCATTGAGTTCGGGGCTGAGCTGCCTTGACGCGAGTGCTTCATGACACAGTGTGTCCAATGCGCATTTGGCGCAAGCCTCTTTATTAGAGTCTGCAGCTCTAGTTTCTTGACCCTGCCATGGTCGTTGCGCCATCAGAGCAAAAGCCCACACAGTTTTCCCATTTGAGGTCGTGTTCTTTGAGGAAACTGTCCATTATCTTGAACAGCGCATCAGCAGAGGCTCTATTTTTGATGTATTTGCAAAACAGCAAATCCTCGCACAGTGACTCGCCATTCACAAAGCGGACGTATGCGATGAACAGGCAGTCTTTATTGCTGTCAGTAGCTTCGTCCACTTGTAAAGCAAAACGACTTTATTTTCATTTGTCTCCGAGTTGTTCCTCAAGATCACTTGCAATGTCGCATATACGTCTCGCCACTGTGTCGTTTGACAGTGGGACAGCTTTTCATTTTGCTGCGCTTGTCTCGTCAAGTTTGTTCCGCTTAGCCCCGCCCCCATTAGTTACTGTTGCTATGTCTGTCAAACTTTTGCTCCTACCTAGAAATGTAGAGCCTACAGGAAAAATAAGTAATTTACATTTATTTATAAAGCGGATTTCACAGACAGAATCACAAAGTGATTTACAGTGTGTATAGAAAATGAAAGCATAGTAGAAAAAAAAAATCTAAAAAAAAAAAAAAAAAAAAAAAAAAAAAAAAAAAAAATTAAGTGAAATTCCCTCCCGTTCCTCGCGCCCCACCTGTCATGTCTCTATTCCCCACCAGTGGGGCGCGCCCCACACTTTGAGAAACGCTGATTTAAACCATCCTCAAAGTAGACGTTACTGCTCGCCTCGACCACACTTCCTCGACACAAGGATTTAAAAAAGAAAAGATTGGAGGCATCTGAGGGGTCCACTAACTGACCATTAATCGGTGAAAAACAATGTTGGCTTTATTAATGCACTGGTTAAGTATGGAGGTTGATTTGTCTCCATTATAAAAGCTTTTTTTTGCCAATAAATTCATGTCACTGAATTTTTTGCGTTTGAATTTTGTTAACTGATTTTTATTTTATTTTTTTTACATCAAATTATGCCGACAACTTCATTGAAAATAAATTCTGTGTTTTAAAATTCAGTGCAAAAAAAATTGCTGCTTCAAAAAGCAAGACTCACTTCCAGTAAATTGAGAGAATCAACCGATCCTGTCTCAGAACCGGCCATTGAGGTGTCAAGTTTGAAGTCACGTGACACGGGGCTTGCAAAACAGCATAAAAAAGCAGTTAACTGGGCTATCTTGGCATAATACAACAAACATTTCAATGCCGTCCGCTGGATATATTCCAACTATAGAAATTATTCTAATGGTTCAAATCTGCACTTTTGAGTGACATACAGTTTTCTACATCATGATATGCAGCTGACCAGCAGAAGGTGCTGGATAATGATGTTCAGGGCAGGTAAGGAAGAAGACATGTTTGGATTCATTCATAGAGTGAGGAATACATGTTTGAGTGTAATCTCATTGTTCACAAGACAAAGTTTGGTCATTAATAGATAAACAACACCTTACGGTGACCATAGGAACAGTGATACTATATTGAATAAGTAGATGTTTTTGATTCTTTTTGCCTTTATTTTTCGCCGTATTTGTTGCATATTTGTTGCTCTTGCCCGATTATAAAATATGTCTATCAAGGAGGTGGTCTGCAGTATAGGAGCAACATTCATATATTTTTAAAATATTCAGTGTTTTATTGTTCATAGTCAATATTGTAAATCTTACATTCTGTATTTTCATGTACATTCAAGTGTCCTTTTCAGTAAAAAACTAATCAGACCATCTCCAAAACGGAATTAACTTTAGATATTTTACTGAATTATTAACAATAAAACTGGATATTGAGAATATGTGTTGCGCTCCTGCAGACCACCTCCTTGATCGACATCTTTTACAATCGATCAAGAGCAACAAAGATGCAACAAACATGGCGAGAAACAAACAACGGGTAAAAAACATCCACATATTCGATATATCACTGTTCTGCATAACTCTGCTGTAGAATTCTGCCTCCGTCTGACACCCACGATCAGACATTTTGGCTCTGACAACAAGCCCCGTCCACTCTGCCCCACTCTGTTCGTACCTCGTCTGCATGACATCACTCAAAAGTGCAGATTCTAATCATTGTAATCATTTCTATAGTTTGAAAATATATTATGTTGTATTATGCCAAGATAGCCCTTGTTTTTTTTTTTGCTGTTTTGCAAGACCCGTGTTACGTGACTTCAAACTTAACACCTCACTGGCTGGTTCTGAGAAAAGATCAATTGCTTCTGTCTTCATTCACTGGAAATTAGTCATCAATTTTGAAGCAGCAAATTTTTTGACACTGAATTTTTTTTACATTTAATTTTTTACACTGAACTTTTAAACATTAAATTAATTTTCAATGAAATTGACAGCAGAATATGATGTAAAAAATTCAGTTCACAAAATTCAGTATCAAAAAAAAGCTTTCGCAATAAAGACAAATCAACCTCCATAGTTAAGTACCTTATTTGATTGACTAACGAGTGCCGTGTTGCTGTGATCATGACGCTAATAAGAAACATAAGTTTAGTTTTTGCAGTTGATTTCCTGGTTTAAATATTTTTCATCTAGAATTCATTGTCTCATTGTTTAGCTAGAGTTCAGCAATGTTTGGTTTCCAACAACATTTAGGTCTCAAGATTCTGTATGCTTTTGAGCCTACGAGAATTTTGTTTATCTAGTTTATTAATACAATTAAGGATATTTTTTTCATGCTAACAAATATCAATAGGCGCTGTAACGTGGTCGTCTTTGTTGGATAAAGCACTTTGCTTTGCTGCACAACAACAAAGCTTTTAGTTTCAACAAACGTACTATGAAAATCAGCAACACAACCACAGTGGATTGGACCAACGATCACAATATAGGACTTAACTTGATATGAGTTGATGTCCAGAATCAGGTCTTTGTAGTTATTTAGGTATAGCAACTACAACATAACTTAAAAGAACAAAAAAAACTAATGCAATCCTTTGTCCTTTAAGATTAGTTCTGCTCTAAAACTCTACCTATGAGAATACACTCTGTTGCATCACAGAAAGTTTCTCAAACAAATCAAATGTTCACACAAACCTTTGACTAAGTTATCGCTACAGACATTAGCATGGCCCGACTGTGATGAAAGTGATATTTTTCAGAGCCATTTCCCTCAACACACTTTTGTAAATTCCTTGACTTTATTCCATTTATGAACCACTTCCGTCAGAACTCCATTAAAAGGTATTTCCTATCTCTTGATTTGAACACTTCAAACAGCACAGCAAATTGGTATTTTCAGCTAAAACTCCTCATTTATCAAGGCGTCTCTCAAATTATTTAACGCTTTGCTCAGGTTTGTTGACCATCATGTGAATTACACCGCGACGAAGCAAAGCGGACGTGACTTCATATGCAACCTAGCAATACTAGCAAGAAACTGTTTTTGTGAGTCATGTGAAAAAAATACTTTGTACCTCAACAGGGAGCCAAGTGGAGCCATTGAAGTCGTAGATCTGAAGGATAAGGTGATTCTGGACCCTCTTTAGCCACTGGACAGCAAGGCGCTGGTCTGTTACCCAGGTCACGGTGGCTAAGTAATGATCGCTTGAAGGCCAGAGATGGTAATATGTGCTCAACTGACAGTCAAGTTTAAGAGCTGGAAAGGTTCCCTTACCTTGAGCGGAAGAGTTCTGGAACGTGAACTTTGCTAATATGGGTTGTATTGTCTGTGTCTACAACAAATAGTCTCACGACTGGGTTGGGGGAACCTGCCTGAAGAGGACAAAACAAAAAAACATAATGCAAATATATGAATTAGGACCATAAGTATGTACATCTTTGGATAAGCGTATGGGGTTCAAGAAGTAGAATCGTGGGTGGGTATAATATAATGTTTACTGTGAAGGGATACCCACCTTTGGATATGGGATGGAAACCGTTCTGGGGTACTGACTATCCCCATACCAGGGGTATTCTACGAAAGGGACCTCTGTATCGTTGAATTCGACGTAGGACACATATTTTCCTCCCGGGGACCACCAGAGTCCCTGGTTGGATGAGAACATCTCCTCTGGTAGGGGGTACAAATTATCGTTATGGCAGTGGTGGTCTAGTGGTTAGAACAGTTGCATCATGCTCAGAAGATGTGTTAAAATCTGATTAGTTCGATGGGTGTGAGTTTTTATATGATTGCATGTTATCTCGAGCAGTGGTTCTCAACCTTTTTTCAGTGATGTACCCCCTGTGAACATTTTTCTAATTCAAGTACCCCCTAATCAGAGCAAAGCATTTTTGGTTGAAAAAAAGAGATGAAGTAAAATATAGCACTATTTCATCAGTTTCTGATTTATTAAATTGTATAACAGTGCAAAATATTGCTCATTTGTAGTGGTCTTTCTTGAGCTATTTGGAAAAAAATATATAAAAATAACTAAAAACGTGTTGAAAAATAAACAAGTGATTCAATTATAAATAAAGATTTCTACACATAGAAGTAATCATCAACTTAAAGTGCCCTCTTTGTGGATTGTAATAGAGATCCATCTGGATTCATGAACTTAATTATAAACATTTCTTCACAAAAAAAGAACTCTTTAACATCAATATTTATGAAACATGTCCACAAAAAAATCTAGCTGTCAACACTGAATATTGCATTGTTATGAATGGAATAGCCTACTGGATTTGATGTTCAGTTTATGAACTTACATTCATATTTTGTTGAAGTATTATTCAATACATATATTTATAAAGGATTTTTGAATTGTTGCTATTTTTAGAATATTAAAAAAAATCTCACGTACCCCTTGGCATACCTTCAAGTACCCCCAGGGGTATGCGTACCCCCATTTGAGAACCACTGATCTAGAGCACAACTAATGGGGATTACCATGAACACAAATCTCAATTTATGTACAGTTTAATGTCCGAGGATATGACTGCAAGGTTCATAGTTTAAAACTCCTCCAAATCGAATCGTCGACTATGCTAAGACACCCTTTGTGTGGAGTTTGAGGCAAAGTTGGACCAGGCCATGGTCAGAATATGGCCACAAGAAGCAACAGCAGCACGACAGAGAGGCAGCAACACACTAACAACCATTAAATGGGAACATTATCACAATTTCAAAAGGGTTAAAACCATTAAAAATCAGTTCCCAGTGGCTTATTTTATTTTTCGAAGTTTTTTTCCAAATTTTACCCATCACGCAATATCCCTAAAAAAGCTTCAAAGTGCCTGATTTTAACCATCGTTATATACACCCGTCCATTTTCCTGTGACGTCACACAGTGATGCCAATACAAACAAACATGGCGGATAGAACAGCAAGGTATAGCGACATTAGCTCGGATTCAGACTCGTATTTCAGCGGCTTAAGCGATTCAACAGATTACGCATGTATTGAAACGGATGGTTGTAGTGTGGAGGCAGGTAGCGAAAACGAAATTGAAGAAGAAACTGAAGCTATTGAGCCATGTCGGTTTGAACCGTATGCAAGCGAAACCGACGAAAACGACACGACAGCCAGCGACACGGGAGAAAGCGAGGACGAATTCGGCGATCGCCTTCTAACCAACGATTGGTATGTGTTTGTTTGGCATTAAAGGGAACTAACAACTATGAACTAGGTTTACAGCATATGAAATACATTTGGCAACAACATGCACTTTGAGAGTGCAGACAGCCCAGTTTTCATCAATTAATATATTCTGTAGACATACCCTCATCCGCTCTCTTTTCCTGAAAGCTGATCTGTCCAGTCCAGTTGGAAATGCATCTGCTTTGAGTGTCGCAGGATATCCACACATTCTTGCCATCTCAGTAGGGGCGGCGTGGCGCAGTGGAAGAGTGGCCGTGCGCGACCCGAGGGTCCCTGGTTCAATCCCCACCTAGTACCAACCTCGTCATGTCCGTTGTGTCCTGAGCAAGACACTTCACCCTTGCTCCTGATGGGTGCTGGTTAGCGCCTTGCATGGCAGCTCCCTCCATCAGTGTGTGAATGTGTGTGTGAATGGGTAAATGTGGTAGTAGTGTCAAAGCGCTTTGAGTACCTTGAAGGTAGAAAAGCGCTATACAAGTACAACCCATTTATCATTTATCATCTCTGTCGTAGCATAGCTTTCGTCGGTAAAGTGTGCAGAACAAACGTCCAATTTCTTGCCACTTTCGCATCTTTGGGCCACTGGTGCAACTTGAATCCGTCCCTGTTCGTGTTGTTACACCCTCCGACAACACCGACGAGGCATGATGTCTCCAAGGTACGGAAAACAGTCGAAAAAACGGAAAATAACAGAGCTGATTTGATTCGGTGTTTGTAATGTGTTTGAGAAAATGGCGGATTGCTACCCGAGAGCTAATATTTGAAAGGCGTTTAATTCGCCAAAATTCACCCATTTAGAGTTTGGAAATCGGTTAAAAAAATATATGGTCTTTTTTCTGCAACATCAAGGTATATATTGACGCTTACATAGGTCTGGTGATAATGTTCCCCTTTAAGAGACAGGCTAATCAGAAGCCATGGCTGACAGGGGAAGTGTACTCATTGCTCAGAGCAAAAGACGAGGCATTCAGAGTTGGAGACTCCATAGCATATGCACTCGCAAGTAGCAATCTGGCCCGGGGAAATAAACAAAAGGGCGGTATGCATAAACATTGAACAGACATTTCACTGAAGCGAAAGATTCACGTTGCTTGTTGCAGGGAGTCCAGTCAATAACTGACTATACACCCTGCCCCTCACGGATGTGTCACACTGACCTCCTGTTTCCAGATAAACTGAACACCTATGCATGTTTTGATGCAAAAAACACCACACATACACAGACACTGCTGCCAGCACCAAACAAGCAGGCACTAAAACTCATCACAACTGGAGTACAGAAGGGCCTGGCTATCATCAACCCATGCAAGGCTGCTGGGCCAGATAACATCCCTGGACATGTTCTCAAAAACTGTGCTCAGCAGCTCATGGATGTTTTCATGAACATCTTCCAGCATCTCGGTCCAACAAGCTGTGGTGCCGACCTGCGTCAAAAGCGCGACAATCATTCCTGTCAGCCTGTCTTGATTTCCGCCCTGGAGCTCTTACACCAATAGTAATTAAGTTTTTTAAATACCTGGTCATGCAGCACATTAAAAACTGCCTCCCAGCTGACCATGACCCACTACAATTGGCTTGCAGAAAAAACACACAGAAGACGCCTTTTCCACCATGCTCCATCTCACGCCGTCTCACCTTGAGCAAAAAAAAAACCCCATCTACGCCAGTTTCCTGTTCATGGACTTCAGCAGTGCCTTCAATACCATTATACCAGTGCACCTGGTTGAAGAGGTCCAGCTGTTAAAGATGGACAACCCAATCTGTAACTGGGTTTGCAACTTATTGACTCAGCGACAGCAGACACTTAGGGTGGGCAGTCGTACATCACAGACCAATAGTGACCACAGGCTCTCCACAGGGCTGCTTCATGAGCCCTTTGCTCTTAAGCCTGCTCACCTTTGACTGCACTGCCAGATTCAGCAACTACGGTTTGAAATTCATAGAAGACAACGGTGGTGGGCCTAAAAAAGGACAGCAGCGAGTCTGCATACAGGGAAGAGGGGGAAACAGCTTTGTTCGGGTGCATTTCTAATGACCTCATCCTCAATGTGGACAAAGATTGAGTTTGTTATCGATTTCAGGAAGGCTTGGCAAACAGGATCATGTACCACTATTTATCAACAGAACTGCCATTAAGAGGGTAAGCAGTGTGAAGTACCTGGGGGTTCACATTGTTATGACCTCACTTCAATCACTGATACTTCGGTGGTACTCAAAAAAGCACAGCATCGGCTCCACTCTCCCCGAGACTCAGGAAAACAGGTCTCCTGACCACACACCACACCACCTTCTCTAGAGACACAGTTGAATGCATCCTGACCTATAGCTTCACCACCTGGGACGGTGTCCCACTTCGATGTCTGATGGAGTTATCCCAATATCGTTGCATCAGTAGCGCCACCTCCATCATCATAGGCTCATTCCACTCCTCCCACCACATTTTCTATGTTGCCACCAGGGACCAGATACTGCCGGATTGGCTGCAAATCTAGCAGGACGCTTCAACTTCTTTCTTTCTCCAGGCTGTACGACTAATTAATGGAGTGTCCCCCATCGCCACATACACACCCACACTCACCCAAACAGCTGTCTAGTTAAGCGATTGAATGCACTGAAAATTGGATTGTTTTTATCCGATTGTATTGCTATGCATTAGTTTACTGTGTTGTTTATATTTTATATGATGTATACTATTTTATGAATATTTTTATTTGCTCTGTAGTCACTGATCGAGAAAAGGAATTTTGTTCTCTTGGGTATGTAAATGCTCAGTGAAAAGGGCCAACAAATAGGTTTGACCTTTGGTATAGTCCATAGGTGTGACTGTGATTGTGAACGCTTGTTTTAGTTTGTGTCCTGTGATTGACTGATAACTGGTCCAGGGTGAATGTACCCCACCTCTCACGCAAAATCAGCTGGGAAAGGCTCCAGCTCACTTAGGACCCTATAAGGACAAATGGTGGAGCGAAAAGATTTGCCATTTCTTTATTTGCTTACCTTCATACACCCAATCTGGAATTCCATTTAAAATGTGGTTCTCCTTGCCATTAAATGTAACTTGCTGGACCCGTGAATCTGGGCTGGTCTTTATGTACACATTATTTTCCCTAACAAAAGCCTAGGAATCCAAAAGAGAAAATCCATGTGAACACTCCATAATCCATCTCTAGTTGGGAGTTGTCAAGTGTTTGGGAAAGGCGGATCAAGGTTTGACTCATTGATCACGTTGAAGCTGACAGTGCAAAAGCCCTTGATCACACTCACCAGTTTGTTGCCTTCAGGAGCCCATGCCAAATACTGGACTTCTTGAGCAAGGTCAGAATCTTCCAAGAATTTGCTGAGATAAATTATGATAGTATCAAATCATGTATAAAAAATACAAATCCTGCATACTTACTCCAAAGTCCGATCGTAGATTGAATATGAAGCCGTAAATGAATGCCTCCAAAGCTAGCAGAACAGAAACACTTCAGTCATTCTGATGCATTTGCTAAATCATTTATATTAAATTAATGTACAATAATAAACTGTCTTACCTTGGTGCGGTTGCTCATAAATGCCACATATCTGCGGTTAGCGGAAAGCTGGTAGTCAGAAGCGCCTTTTTCATTCTGTTTGAATAAAGGGAATTCATTTTGTCATATCAAAGCAATTTGAACCGATTTAAAAATTATATTAATGAGTGCTTATAGAAATTGTTTGGGACATACTTAAAGTTACTTTTAAGCAACATCACACAGTATTTAGACTTGAACAATACAAAGGAGTAAGAAGATGCCAATCATGTTTAATCCCACCCTCCTCCATGTGTTTTAACAAATTGGTCTATCAGAAGGAGCTGGGTAACAAAAAAATATTTCTCTCAAAATAAATATTTAAGATTTAATATTTTATCTTTAATAAAATCTGATTTTATCTTCATTATACTCTTGCTTTTTTGCAGTGTGAAACATTCAGGGATTGATTGTGAGCCGTTCCACTGAATACGTGTCATTTGATTGTTGTAACTCTCAAAATAAAATGTTTTCAACTCTAAATCTGATATCAAATAGTTTTTAATTTTTGTGCAAGTTTCCTAAGCTGAAGATGACTTATTTGAGTAACAAGACGGAACGTAAATTTAAGGGAATGTTTACATTTTTGTTACATTTACATTATTAGCATGTTTAAACTAAACTAATTTCAGTGATACATAATAAAAATAAACACATTTAAAAATATATTTTAATTAACAGCACTACGCTGCAATTCTAATCTACAGTCAAAGTAATCGAATATACAGAAAACAAACGAGTGAACTTACTTTTGTTCTTCACATGGACCATGTGATTTGTGGAATATTACAGATTTTTCAGAGGGGGTAGCGGGACTGATTGAAAACCCACCAATATAGGAATGTTAACTTATTTTAAAAAAAAAAGAAAAAAAGATGTACTTAAGGTGTAACATATGTATAACATTTACAAAAGATGTACATGATTATATTTTATGGTAGAGTCTAATTTTAGGAAGCAAGGACAGGTAGCAAGTGCATTTTCTCTGGTGTTCAAGGTAGTTAAAATGTATCTTAATTGTATTAATCAAATATGTAATCAGATAAATGTGCAGGATACTTTACTTAAAGGGGCCCTATTGTGCAAATCTAACATTTCTAACCTATTGGTACAGTACCTGTTTATATGTATTTGGTATATGCATAAGTCCTGAAAATTTGAAATCAAACCGTGGATTGCAGAGATATTTACAAAACTATCTTGCCTTACTCCCTACTTCCTCCAAATGGTCTGTTTGGAATTTGTCAGTCCTGTGACGTTTTTCTGGCCAGTGAAGTATGCGGTTATCTCTATACATGGTAAAGGTCTTTGTGTGAATCCGCCATTTTATTTATCGTTCCAGCATTTGTAGTTCTAACGAGGTACGACCAAGGTACGACACGAAAAACAAAAATGCTGTCATTGCTTATTTTCACCAGCACAAGTTACGACACAAACTTTCAGCCTCATCTGAAGTGAAAAGTGCCTAACTTTTGTGATTCATGGCATTGCGCCTTCAACTCGGAAGCTTTGAGTGCTTGCTAAGAAGAGTCCTGCTTCCCACAAACTTTCCGAAAAAACTACTTTTACTGGCATGCTCAGTGCCTACTATTTATGGCAAAGGAGGAGACAATGAAACTGTAAGTAATAACATTAGGTTAGAAATGTGTAAATGATACGTTAGCATTGTTAGCTTAAGTTGTTGTGTAGCTAACTTAACCTTCTAATGTAAGACAATAGTTCACGTGCTGGGGCAAAATAAATAATTTTCCCAAAGATGACTTTTAATGGAATTAGTGCCTTCTGTGTTTGGCAATGGACACGTTAGTATCATAATCCGTTATTACGTTTGCGATGTCGCTCGTAGCGTGGCTTACTGCAGCCAGCTTGAGCCTCCATTCTTTACAAGTGTTCAAAGCAGCAGCAGTGAAAGTATTAAAATGATATAGAACAGAAAAGCATTATATTGTAAATATACAGATGGATATGTTCAGGATATAGCATTGGGGAGAGACAGACTCTGTAGAAGTTTAACCTTAGTGTATAGTTAAGACCGGACCAGACTTAATTTCGCTCATCCGCCCGCATAGTCTCCTTATCGGCAAGACAATAAAACATGGTGAGCCCATTGGTCTCGTTCTGGGATGTTGCGTTGTAGTGAAAGTCCCTCAAAACAGATGGCTGGTGCTGGTAATAGATGTCCAAAGTGCACAATAAAAGCAAGAAAGCTAAAAATAAACTACAAAACATTTCTGCCCGGCGGGTACAAATGCTGACTCATGTGTGAGGAGGCGTGGTGAAAAGGGGTTCATTTGCATCTGACAACTCCGCCTTTCAAAACGAGCTGCTTTAAAATTTAGCAAGAATATGATCTGTAAAACAAAATCTGTGCAAAAAGTTCACCCGAGAACCATCATTACATGTTATGTAGACCATAATGAAGTGTTTTAAAAATGAAAAAAAATCATAATATGACCCCTTTAATAAGAATGTATTTTACAGTTAATTCTATCCTGCATTTATACATTTTATTTCCCGGGGGTGCAAAAGGCACACATTGGGTTGAATGGTCCTGGTGCCGATTCATCACTACATCAACACAACGTGGACGACTTACAAATTGGTCTCTGCTGATGAACATGGAGGACTCTCCTGTGGCCACATTATAGAGATAGACGGAGCCTTGTCGCTTCTGTAGATACTCGTCGTCTACGAAGAAAATTATGTTATTTGTACTACAGTCTAGCTAACGGATGGAAAGCCAGAAAAGCTTCTGCAATACCAAAGTGATAAAATAAGACTAAGCGTAAAAGTTGTGTAGACCTTCATGGCCTCACCTGAGATCCACCTCATGCTGTAAGTCCTGGGTTTGAGGGAACTGTTGAAGACATCCATCAATGTAAAGGATGCCCTGTCTTCGGTTCCATCCTGCTCCTCTGAAACATGAGAAAAGTAGATGCTGAATACCAGGAAAGCACAGTGGAAGAATGCTTGGCACATCTGTGTTAAAATATCAGCTCAAGCGTTTGAGTTTCGTTCATCTACCAACAGAACAATCCACATCTTTTATGGTATTTTACTCATTTTACGTCCTACAGTATAACCCGTTATTGTTTGGATACCCATCAAGGTGGACCAACTCATCATATTCTGGTCTGTTCTATTTTCTAAAAAGATGACATCGACATACTTAGTCAAGCGTTCTTGTCAACGTAAAACATGAGCGCTTCATTGGTCAATTGTATAAAAAATGGGTCTGTGTATGTCGACATGTGTTGTTTGTAGTATAGCTGTTCAAAGACGCAGAAAGCTGAGGTGGCAGTGTGCAGGTAAAAAGGTATTTAATGTAGTGACACAATCAAAAGACACTGAAGCATAGGATAGGCTACGCAAAACTAAACTAAACTAAACAGGCGACAAAACAACAAAAACGGAATGCTGGATCACAGCAAAAACTTACTGGTGAAAATGCAAGGCAGGAGAAGCACCCACAATGTATAAACATACATGACATGTCAATCAATGTTCCAAAACCGAAACATAACAGCCGCACAACTTAAATAGTCTTGATTGTTGACAGAGAACAGGTGTGTAGTGCAGCGGTCAAAGGGCAGGAGTAAAGTTGTTGCAGGGAAACACACACAAAACAGGAAGTGCAACCAAACTAAGAGCGCAAGACAGGAAGTAAGATACTAAACACAGGGAAACGTCAAAAAACTCAAAAGAATATATAGAATACATGCAGATCATGAGAATGCCCACAATACTTGGAGGAGGCGATGCAAATATTATCATTTAGCACTTGCAAAGTGATTGATCAAGTTTGGAACTGTCTTCGCACATTTGGAAGGTACGTGCAAAGTGACACAGTTACGCACAAAAAGCTGTGAGAGCCCTGGAGGAAACAGCCAATGATTGCAACAACATCACTGAAGATGTGACCGGAAGCGTCGGCAGAATGCCTTTTACAGTGAGAAAGGAGGAGATTTGTGTTGCAATCACAGACGATGGAGAGAGAATATTCCATATGTCTGTGTGTCAATATATTTGAAATTCAAATACAATAAACACCTCAATTTATGTTCTGTAACCAAGCCCTTAACTTAAAACTCATGTCTATCAAATCAATGTCTCCCATGGAAATACATTTAAATCAATTTAATCCAGGATTGACACCTCCAAAACAGCCCAATTTTAACATGTAACAACAAGACTTTAAACAAACTTTGAGACAAAAAATGTTGTATAAAAAAATACACTATAATGTACTTCTAACTTCCATGATATCTCCTTCCAGCTACTTCTCTGTCAAACACACCATCAGCAGCTTTTTAATATTATCATGGATAAATATCCGCCGTTTCGGTATTATTTTAACAATCGTGGCTGGCGTTAGACTCATTCTGCTTCAGTATAGTCCAGACGAGCAGTGATACGCTTGAATTGCTTTGCTAAGTTGGAGATACGCTTGCTTTCTTTTTTAAAATTCAATAAATATCATCTACTTCCTATTCTCAGCACTGCCCTTCACACTGACTTTCTTCCTTTCCATGGTTTGAAAACATCTTTATTGATGTCCCAGAACACATTTACCTAAAACACATCACTTTCTGTTCATCTACACACAGGCGGAGTTGCAACCTTCAAATCAAAGTACAGTGATAAATACACCCTGATCTTTCATTTATACTGCATACACATATTCCTTGGAATGAATTTACATTACAATTCTTCATATTATACCACACTTTACAATAACGCAATATGACTAATGCCTTTTGTGGCAAATGACGCTTAAACTTGCTTAAGCACTTGACGCAATTATAACTTAATATATATTTTTGTGTGTGTGTGTGTGTGTATATAAGGGCTGCCAAACGATTAAAATGTCACAATTAATTGTGGTTTGTTCATTGTTAACTCAAAATTAATCCTGATAATCTCTAATCAATATACTTTTTTGTCATTATAAGCATACCTTAGACCAGGGGTAGGGAACCTATGGCTCTCGAGCCAGATGTGGCTCTTTTGATGACTGCATCTGGCTCTCAGATAAATCTTAGCTGACATTACTTAACAGGATAAGTACTGAATAATTCCGCTGGTAATCACAGTGTTAAAAATAACGTTCAAAATATAAAACATTCTCATGCATTTTAATCCATCCATCCGTTTTCTACCGCACCTGTTTAAGAAGTCGCATTAATGGTAAGAAGTATTTTATTTATTATTGGTTAGCTTCAGAAAAACAATGTTATTAAAAAGAATGAGATACTTATTATACTCTAAAAATGTTGGTCTTACTTAAAAATGCACTTATTTAGTTGTATTCAGTGTTAAAAAAAATATTATATGGCTCTCACGGAAATACATTTTAAAATATTTGGCTTTCATGGCTCTCTCAGCCAAAAAGGTTCCCGACCCCTGCCTTAGACCAATAATTTTTACGTTTTATTGCGTTAAGTGTTTAAGCATGTTTTATATATATATATATATATATATATATATATATATATATATATATATATATATATATATATATATATATATATATATATATGTATATATACACAGGTAAAAGCCAGTAAATTAGAATATTTTGAAAAACTTGATTTATTTCAGTAATTGCATTCAAAAGGTGTAACTTGTACATTATATTTATTCATTGCACACAGACTGATGCATTCAAATGTTTATTTCATTTAATTTTGATGATTTGAAGTGGCAACAAATGAAAATCCAAAATTCCGTGTGTCACAAAATTAGAATATTACTTAAGGCTAATACAAAAAAGGGATTTTTAGAAATGTTGGCCAACTGAAAAGTATGAAAATGAAAAATATGAGCATGTACAATACTCAATACTTGGTTGGAGCTCCTTTTGCCTCAATTACTGCGTTAATGTGGCGTGGCATGGAGTCGATGAGTTTCTGGCACTGCTCAGGTGTTATGAGAGCCCAGGTTGCTCTGATAGTGGCCTTCAACTCTTCTGCGTTTTTGGGTCTGGCATTCTGCATCTTCCTTTTCACAATACCCCACAGATTTTCTATGGGGCTAAGGTCAGGGGAGTTGGCGGGCCAATTTAGAACAGAAATACCATGGTCCGTAAACCAGGCACGGGTAGATTTTGCGCTGTGTGCAGGCGCCAAGTCCTGTTGGAACTTGAAATCTCCATCTCCATAGAGCAGGTCAGCAGCAGGAAGCATGAAGTGCTCTAAAACTTGCTGGTAGACGGCTGCGTTGACCCTGGATCTCAGGAAACAGAGTGGACCGACACCAGCAGATGACATGGCACCCCAAACCATCACCCAACCATGCAAATTTTGCATTTCCTTTGGGAATCGAGGTCCCAGAGTCTGGAGGAAGACAGGAGAGGCACAGGATCCACGTTGCCTGAAGTCTAGTGTAAAGTTTCCAACATCAGTGATGGTTTGGGGTGCCATGTCATCTGCTGGTGTCGGTCCACTCTGTTTCCTGAGATCCAGGGTCAACGCAGCCGTCTACCAGCAAGTTTTAGAGCACTTCATGCTTCCTGCTGCTGACCTGCTCTATGGAGATGGAGATTTCAAGTTCCAACAGGACTTGGCGCCTGCACACAGCGCAAAATCTACCCGTGCCTGGTTTACGGACCATGGTATTTCTGTTCTAAATTGGCCCGCCAACTCCGCTGACCTTAGCCCCATAGAAAATCTGTGGGGTATTGTGAAAAGGAAGATGCAGAATGCCAGACCCAAAAACGCAGAAGAGTTGAAGGCCACTATCAGAGCAACCTGGGCTCTCATAACACCTGAGCAGTGCCAGAAACTCATCGACTCCATGCCACGCCACATTAACGCAGTAATTGAGGCAAAAGGAGCTCCAACCAAGTATTGAGTATTGTACATGCTCATATTTTTCATTTTCATACTTTTCAGTTGGCCAACATTTCTAAAAATCCCTTTTTTGTATTAGCCTTAAGTAATATTCTAATTTTGTGACACACGGAATTTTGGATTTTCATTTGTTGCCACTTCAAATCATCAAAATTAAATGAAATAAACATTTGAATGCATCAGTCTGTGTGCAATGAATAAATATAATGTACAAGTTACACCTTTTGAATGCAATTACTGAAATAAATCAAGTTATTCAAAATATTCTAATTTACTGGCTTTTACCTGTATATATATTCCAAAGACATGCACCTGGGGATAGGTTGATTGGCAACACTAAATTGGCCCTAGTGTGTGGATGTGAGTGTGAATGTTGTCTGTCTATCTGTGTTGGCCCTGTGATGAGGTGGCGACTTGTCCAGGGTGTACCCCGCCTTCCGCCCGATTGTAGCTGAGATTGGCTCCAGCGCCCCCCGCGACCCCAAAGGGAATAAGCGGCAGGAAATGGATGGATGGATGGATGGATGGATATATATATATATATATATATATATATATATATATATGTATATATATATATATATATATATATATATATATATATATATATATTCAGTACAGGCCAAAAGTTTGAACACACCTTCTCATTTCAATGTGTTTTTTTACATTTTCATGACTATTTACATTGTAGATAGTCACTGAAGGCATCAAAACTATGACCCCTGTAAAGTGAAAACCCTTTCAGGTAACTACCTCTTGAAGCTCATCAAGAGAATGCAAAGAGTGTGAAAAACAGTAATCATAGCAAATGGTGGCTATTTTGAAGAAACTAGAATACGAAACATGTTTTCACCTTTTTTTGTTAAGTACATAACTCCAGATGTGGTCATTCATAGTTTTGATGCTTTCAGTGACAATCAGTCATGAAAATAAAGAAAACTCATTAAATGAGAAGGTGTGTCCAAACTTTTGGCTTGTATTGTATATATATATATATATATATATATATATATATATATATATATATGTATGTGTGGGGGGAAAAAATCACAAGACTATTTCATCTCGAGATGAAATAGTCTTGTGATTTTTTTTCCCCACACATACATATATTGCGCTCTACTACGGTATCGAGCACTATTTTTTGGATAACCTTATTAAGACATATATATATATATATATATATATATATATATATATATATATATATATATATATATATATATATATATATATATATATACATATATATTTATATATATGTATGACTGCAGCTGGGTTTGGCTCCAGCCACTGCTCACGACTCCGAGAGGGACAAGCGGTAGAAAGTGGATGGATGGATGGATGTATATACAAGTATATCTAACCTGCTTCAAAGTATCACTTGTTGCTGGTACATGGAGAAATCCAATCAATCCAATCCACTTTATTTATATAGCACATTTAAACGGGTAGGATTTAAATAAACTCTTGCTACCCCTTATTGGACATGTTAAATTGTATGAACAAGATATTCAATATTCAGCATGTTCATATTCTACTTAACCATTATCATGGTTTTACAATAAGAACTACTGTACAGTGTGTTGGCTTTTCAGGCGTGACTTTTTTCACAACTATTTATTTTTTGGACAAATAATTTTTCTCATATTTTTTGTTCATTGATATAATTTTGGTGAATAAAAAAAGTGCACTGGATGGAACGTTTAAAGTTCATGGTAACATCACGCATATATGAGGTCAATTTCCCATGTAATTTTGACATCATGATAATACCCATAAAGAAGGGGAGGGGCAGGGCAGCATGATGTTAAAGGTTGCCAATAACTGATAATGACAGGAAGGGACAGCACTAAAATCTCAACTTTTATCACACAGCCTTAAAAAAAAGTAACTATCAGGAAGAATGTAATCAAACAAAAATAAGACTTACCCTTCAAATAAATGACAGTGGGCACCGTGATGAGAACAACGACGATGGCCAGTCCAGAGACACCAAGGACCACCGTGGCAATGGAGACCTGAGTGGACGTAAACTCAGTGAACACTCGTAGAAAAACATCAAGCTGAAAAAGTGTGTTCTCTCATGAACTAACCATGACTTAAAGAACAGTCAGGATATGTTTTGGAAAGAAATGACAACAGGATCCATGCAGCGGCAGAAAGGTGTGCGGAAAGGTTGTTGTGCGTCTGTCACACGTTGCTGTTAAATATTACCTGAGGTTTCATAGTCAGGACAATAAATAGGCAAGCAGCAGAGCAAAGTTTGTCAAGTTCAACCAACTTTGGAGGAAGTGAGTTTTGTTTCTTTGGAGTCATTGAAATTAAACATATTTCATTATTCTTACCAAAGCAACAAAAAATAACTGATAAACTACAATATTTGTATCATTTATGTTTATATTATTATTATTTAGTATGAGTCTTGGATTGTGTCAATATGGTTTATTTTGCACCCAAATGTTCACGGGACATGTTTACTATAGAGAGTAGACCAGAGGTGTCAAACGTACGGCCGGCAGCCCGCAAAATGAGATTTCTCAGTATAAATATGAGCTGCAATTTTTTAATGAAAGAAACTGCTGTTCTAAATGTGTCCACTGGATGTCGCAATAGCAATTGAAGTGTAACCCACGTCACACGTGACACTGTTTAAAGATGACGTGTCAGCTGACTTTAACAAAATGGTAAGATGCAAAGACGTAAGTCAAAATGACCATCATCTTTGTAGTTAGAATTCCATGCAGTGTTCGCAAATTGTTGATGTGCACTTTGATATCCACTGTAAAAATGTGTGTTTTTTCATTTGTTGTTTGTTCTATTTTATTTTATGTGTAAATCTACCACATTCATATTGGTTAAGTTTGTAGTTATTTCACCTTACATTTGACTATTATGGTGTCATTTTGACAATGATTTTGATTATATTATAATTGTAATATTTGCATGATGATAAATGAATGTGTTGTGGCAGTTGTGGATGTCACCAATGCGGCGGTTTGAGGAAACACTCCTGTAACGACGTGGTCGCATCGTGATGCGGGTGTGGTTCTCCCAAGGATGCAGACGGCTTCGGACACAGCTTGCAGGTAGGAAAAATGATTTATTTTAAATATAAATAATATGATGAATAAACAAAAGGGCTAGCGTGGGAGCTAGCAAACCAAAAGAGCCTAGCGTGAGAACTAGTAGCTAAGAAACAGTACATAATCGTCGTCATCAGTTGTGTGAGAACAAACTAAACTCAAGGTGCTGAAAACACGTGACACAAACATAAACAAACTATGATCCGGGCAGCGGATCGTAACAGTACCCCCCCCTTAAAGGACAGATTCCAGATGTCCCTTGACACTAAATAAAACTAGAACCCAAAAAACAAGAAATAGTTCGAGAGTCAAGGGAGGGTGGAGGGAGGATTTGGTGGTGGGTCGCCAGGCCACGTGTCCCCGAATCCACCGGGGAAGAGTCAGGTGGCGGCGGCGAGTGGAACGCCGCTGCCGCAGGCGAGGCGGGCGACCACGGAAAGGCCACATTCGTGGCTGCCGAGAAGGTGGGCGTGAGTGGCGCCAGAAGTTCAGCAGCCGGAGAGTTCTACGACTACGTCTCGGGTGTCGCTGCTGTTTGCGCCACTGGCGTCCATAAACAAACCTCCGAGAGCGCCGCTTGCGCAGCCAGACCACTCGAGGTCGCTGAGACGAAGACGAGGAGAGAGCAGACGTCGCCGTGGAAACAGGAGGAGCCGACGTCGCCGTGGAAGCAGGAGGAGCCGACGTCGCCGTGGAAGCAGGAGGAGCCGACGTCGCCGTGGAAGCAGGAGGAGCCGACGTCGCCGTGGAGGCAGGAGGAGCCGACGTCGCCGTGGAGGCAGGAGGAGCCGACGTCGCCGTGGAGGCAGGAGGAGCCGACGTCGCCGTGGAGGCAGGAGGAGCCGACGTCGCCGTGGAGGCAGGAGGAGCCGACGTCGCCGTGGAGGCAGGAGGAGCCGACGTCGCCGTGGAGGTAGGAGGAGCCGACGTCGCCGTGGAGGCAGGAGGAGACGTCGTCGCCGTGGAGGCAGGAGGAGACGTCGTCGCCGTGGAGGCAGGTGCAGGTTCTGGTACCAGCCGTGGAGCAGGTGCAGGTTCTGGTACCAGCCGTGGAGCCGGCGCTGGTGTGGGTACCAGTCGTGGAGCCGGCGCTGGTGTGGGTACCAGCCGTGGAGCCGGCGCTGGTGTGGGTACCAGCCGTGGAGCCGGCGCTGGTGTGGGAACCAGCCTTGGAGCCGGCGCTGGTGTGGGAACCAGCCTTGGAGCCGGGACAGGGGTTGGTCTTGGAGTCGGCGCTGGTGTGAGAACCAGCTTGGAGCCGGCGCTGGTGTGAGAACCAGCCTTGGAGCCGGCGCTGGTGTGGGAACCAGCCTTGGAGCCGGCGCTGGTGTGGGAACCAGCCTTGGAGCCGGCGCTGGTGTGGGAACCAGCCTTGGAGCCGGCGCTGGTGTGGGAACCAGCCTTGGAGCCGGCGCTGGTGTGGGTACTGGAGACGAAGCTTGGTGTGTCAGCCGAGGTGCAGGAACAGGTGCTAGCCGAGGTGCAGCTGGAGGTGGCCTAGCTGGCGGTTGTGGCTTAGCAGGACGAAGGACTGGTGGCGGTGGCCGTGCAGGAGGTTGCGGTTTAGCACGCCGGAAGACTGGTGGCGGTGGCCTTGCAGGAGGTTGCGGTTTAGCACGCCGAAAGACTGGTGGCGGTGGCCGTGCAGGGGGTTGCGGCTTAGCACGCCGAAAAACTGGTGGCGGTGGCCGTGCAGGAGGTTGCGGCTTAGCACGCCGAAAAACTGGTGGCGGTGGCCGTGCAGGAGGTTGCGGCTTAGCACGCCGAAGTTGTGCCACCGCACTAGCACAGTTCCCAGTACTATCCCCCCCCTCAAGACGCGGATACCAGACGCGCTCTTTGCGGTTTGGAACTGTCTTCAAGGGTGGGTGGGGGGAGGTATGGAGGGGGGTATACTCTTCTTCAAATTGTCCAAATTGACTATTATTACTCCTCACTTGAGATTGGGTGGGAGCACAGGGGGAAAAAATATGTGCAGTGGGCGGAGCAATAGTCACTGGGGGCGGAAACAAAGTCACTGGAGGTGGAGTTTGAAAATCAGAATGTGACTGACTAGATTTACACTTAGCAAAAATGTCCTGATAATGTTTTATCTTAGAATGAAAATCATTAGGTATTGGCTGACAGAAAGAATTAGAAGAGGGAAAAAAAAAATCTTGTTCAATGATGTCATCAGAAGTGGGCGGAGTTACCTCTTCGGGAGGCGCCAATGAAATGACATCACTGTTGCAACTGTCCATGTGACTTACAGCCCAATAGGAGAATTTTTTGGCGAAATGGTCGATGGGGTTGCCAAACATCTGAGGAGGGGGAGTTTGAGCTGCATGTAGCTTGCTTCGGTCCGGGGGAGGAGTTTGCAGGAGCGGCGCGTCTTGGCGGCGAGGGAAAGACCTCCTGGCCGGCTTCCGTCTTTGACGGCGCGCACGGTACTGCTGTGTAGCGGCGATGTCTTCCGACCAGAGGGAATCGATGGGGATAAGAGAGCCTCCAGGTCCCCACATGAGATTCGACCTCTCCTCCGTCGAATAGCGAAGCGTCTCGGCTTCCATCGCTCGCAACACCATGAGCGTACCTTCGTCCAACTCCTCGTTAGTCAGTGCGGGAGAATTGTTTTCTGCTGGCTTCGTACTGTAACGACGTGGTCGCATCGTGATGCGGGTGTGGTTCTCCCAAGGATGCAGACGGCTTCGGACACAGCTTGCAGGTAGGAAAAATGATTTATTTTAAATATAAATAATATGATGAATAAACAAAAGGGCTAGCGTGGGAGCTAGCAAACCAAAAGAGCCTAGCGTGAGAACTAGTAGCTAAGAAACAGTACATAATCGTCGTCATCAGTTGTGTGAGAACAAACTAAACTCAAGGTGCTGAAAACACGTGACACAAACATAAACAAACTATGATCCGGGCAGCGGATCGTAACAACTCCATTGCTTTTCCAAACATGTCTTTACTGAACTGCCAACATGAAAATGCTAAATAGTTAGTGCTTAAAGTTTCATGGGTTTGTAAATACACTGAGACAAAGTCTAAGTTCATTGTGCTTTTCATGGTGTTTTTGAAAATGAATCAATTTGGAATATTCAATTAACTTGTAATGTTTTGCCAAGATAATTTTTTGTAATGTGTACATTTTTTTTATTGTCTCAGTAATCTCAGTAATAAATAAGGTACACGACTACACGTACTACAACAAGAAACTACAAGTACACTACTACTACAAGTACGGTACTAGAAGTACTACAACTACAAAAAACTACAAGTACACCACGACTACAAGTATTACAACTACAAGAAATTGGTGTGTGGTTGTCGGTCACGGTTTTTCTGTCACTATGATTTGATCGAGTTGGGCTGGTTGTCAGGGGTATGCAGCCGTTGTTTCTGCTGCCGTTTGCTTGTGGTGTGGGCGCCCGTGGCTGCTGGGTCTGGTGCGTGGGGGGTGGCCGATGTTGGGGTTTGTTGCAACGCATGGTGGTGGTACCGCCGTCCACCCCTTTCGGATGCCTGTCTTGGTTGGGGCCTGCTGGGTCTAGTCCCCGCATCTATCGTGGCAGCTTGGTGCGCTTCAGGGTATTCTGCAGTGCTGCAAGGCGGCCAGCTGCTGGAGTAGTGACCTTGTGTGTCAGGGTGTCTGTGATTTCTTTTTTTTTTTGAGTGGACAAATATGTCACTGCTTCTCACAGTGTTCCAGCTGGACTGAGTGACTTCCCTGAACCAACCCACACTACAGGAACCCTCCCAGGCACCAGACATGATTGAAATAGATCCATATGCCAAGGGTGCGGTCCATCCTGTCAACCGACAGCCAGCTGAAATCTAAATGACAATATTTTATGAATAATATCCTTAGATTAATATTCTTAATAAATGGCAGTAAAATAAGCACACATCTGATTGTGGAGTCAGAGTGTTACAACCTGGCATTTACACGTTGTGTGGCGTTGGGGTTGTCAGACTTTTTGTGTGGCCATAAACGCAGCACTGGCTAAGTGCCATGCGTGCGTGTGTTGGTGCAGGTGAGAGAGCGAGCGGCTTCTGTTGAAATGACGTGGCAGAAAATTACCAGTTTTTATAGATAAAAGGTTTTTTTACTCATGTTTTTGGTGTGGTTACAAACAGTTTTGCTCAATAAAGTCATTGATGGAATTCCTGTCCGTAAAGTGTCTCGACAGACGATAATTGAATTGTGTTGACAAAGATTGTTTTATTCATTGGGGCCACTCTTGTTGTCACTTGTCACTCATAGAGGTGCATTGCAAAATCATACAGAATAAATTGTAATGTCTATCCATCCATTTGTACCGCTTAATCCCTTCGGGGTCGCGGGGGGCGCTGGAGCCTATCTCAGCTACAATCGGGGCGGAAGGCGGCGTACACCCTGGACAAGTCGCCACCTCATCACAGGGCCAATTGTAATGTGTTTATTTTGTTTAAAGTTCATATAGGGTTTTTGATTTCCTGCGCGGCATTAATTTGCTGTGCGCAGAGGACGCGTGAGCGGTGCGCAATTGCGCAGGCGCGCAATTGCGCAGGCGCGCACCTTAGAGGAAACGTTGCATGTTAGCTACTTCTCTTTGTTTATAATGTTTATATTGTCTATTTTCTATTTCCTGCTGGATCTACTCTCTATTTTATGCTGCTGCTGTCACATATACTGTATATACTGTAATATTGTACATGGTCATTGGTATATATTGTATATATGTTATAGACATAATATAATATATCTGTATATATATTATTCTGTACACATATTATGTATATATTCGTATATATGTTAGATTTTTTTATCGCTATATTAGTCTATTTATACTAGTGATGGGATCGGCAGTTCTTTTGACTGTACTGAATCACTAGAATTAGTTCTTTAAATGGATTCGTTCAAATAATCCGTTCACCGAATCCCACCCCCCCAACTAAAAATAAAAAAATAGGGGGGGGGGGGGGCGTAGTACAGTACAGTGCAGACATTCGCGGGAGAAGCAGCAAATAGGGTGAACGCGAGTTCCTACACAGCTCTGTGCATGCAGTACACCAGGCAGTGAGTGACACAGTCAGCACAGTTCAGTACGTGAACCTGAATCACTTCTGCAGCAGCAGTTCTGTGTGCAGGTTGGCGAATCATGAGTCAGTCAGTAACAGCTTCCCCAGCGGCAGATCTCGGTGTGTGTCAGTTCGCGAACGACACAAGCCCTCAGCACCCAATGAACGACACGCACAGTGACTGAACGAGAGCCTCAATGTGACGTCCTCCTCCGCGACACAGTCAGTTCTCTGTGTCAGTAGGTTCGCGAGTCCTGATTCTGTCGTTCACTGAGTGATTCATGTCGTTAATCCGCGGTGAACGAATCGTTCGCTCAGTCCCTCCCCCCGCCCCCATGATGAGTAGCTGGCTGCGTCGTTCGCCGACGTCGAGGGTTCAGTGAGTCACAGAATGCGCCAGTTCCACTCATACCGGCATGGTCGCGGCGGAGCTCAACTGAATGGAGAAAGGAACGAATCAGTTCATGAAGTGATTCGGTTCAGTACATTCACTCAAAAGATTTGTTCGTTTCTAACGAATCGTTCGCGAACGACACAACATCAATTTATACCTGCATTGTCCTTTCCATCCTTACACTTTCCATCATTGTAACTGAGCTACTGTGTTGAACAATTTCCCTTGTGGATCATTAAAGTTTGTCTAAGTCTAAGTCTAAGTCTATGCGCACCATGGAAGAAGTCATCGCTATGATTCCTGTTGCCAAAATCTTCACAGTTTTAGATGCCAAATCCGGTTTTCTGCAAATCGAGCTGGATAAACCATCATCATTTCTCACAACATTCAACATGCCGAACGGGCAGTACAGATGGCTGAGGCTGCCTTTTAGACTAAAGTGTGAACCAGAAATATTTCAGCACATCATGGATGAAATAATTCAGGGCATAACAGGAGCCGTAAGTGTGATGGACGACATTGTAATTGCACCCCCCCACTGACCATGAACATGATGCAATCTTGCGTCAAGTGGTTGAACGAGCAACAAACTACAATCTCAAAGTCAATTTCAACAAGTGCCATGTTAGGCAGACGCCAGTGCCACATGTAGGTCGCCTCATAACGACAGATGGTTTAAAGCCAGACCCAGCCAAAGTGGAGGCTCTAACAGACAAAGATGGTGTACACGGTTTTCTGGGATTGGTAACTTCCATCCAGCCATTAATTTTCTACCGCTTGTCCCTCTCTTGGTTACGGGGGGTGCTGCAGCCTGTCCCAGCTGCACTCGGGCGGAAGGCGGGGTACACCCTGGACAAGTCGCCATCTCATCACAGGGCCAAAACAGATAGACCGACAACATTCACACTCACATTCACACACTAGGGCCAATTTAGTGTTGCCAATCAACCTATCCCCAGGTGCATGTCTTTGGAGGTGGGAGGAACCCACAGAAAGACCCCGCGAACCAAGAACGGATTGGTAACTTACCTGTAAAAATGCTGAAAGCATGCATAAAGTGGTGAGTGTCTGTTATGTCCCTGCAGTGTTCCCATAGCATGCCCACAAATGTTGCGCAGTGTTACAAGCGTGAGAGTACAATAATAAAAGATGGCTATGATGTAAGCTCACGCAAGTCGCGTTGCAGCGTCCATTATTTCACAACAAGTAATACAATAAACTACAAGTACACTACTACACATACTATGGCTACAATAAACTACAAGTAGTACAACTACAAGTACTACCACTATAAGAAACGACAAGTACGTCACTATATAGTGCATCCAAAAATGATTCACTTTTTCCACATTTTGTTATGCCACAGCCTTATTCCAAAATGGAATACATTCATTTTTGTCCTTAACATTCTACACACATCCATCCATCAATTTTCTACCGCTTGTCCCTTTCGGAGCCTATCTCAGCTGCATTCGGGCGGTAGGCACGGTACACCCTGGGCAGAGTCCCCACCTCATCACAGATTCTACACACAATAACCCCATAAAGACAATGATAAACAACTTATTTATTTTCTTTATCGTAAATTTTTGCAAATTTATTAAAAAATATAAAACTAAGAAATCACATGTATATAAAGATTCTCAGCCTTTGCCATGAAGGTCAGAAGTGAGCACAGGGTGTTGGCGCGGACATTTTACAAAGAGCTAAAATCGCGGAAGGACAGAGGACGATAAATAGCACACAGCATTGTGTTTGCCTTAGACTGAAACTTAGACAAACTTTATTGATCAACAAGGGAAAAAGCATCAACCATCTGCAGCCTTTCATTGATAGTTAGGCACACTGATGAGTACTACAACCAGTGTTGGGACTAACGCGTTACTGTAACGCCGTTAGTTTCGGCGGTAACTAGTAATCTAACGCGTTATTTTTTTATATTCAATAACTCAGTTACCGTTACTACATGATGCGTTACTGCGTTATTTTAGGTTATTTTTTATGTAATATCGGCTAGAAACTGAGGATCTGAGTGTGTTTTATTCCAGCGAAGCAGAGACGTGCTTCTGATTCTTCTTCTGCGCTCTCTGTGTGTGCGTGTGACTGTGTGTCTGAGTGTGGGACGGGGAGGGGAGGGGAAGGGAGGGGAGGGGGTGCGCAATACAACCGTTGGCCAACAAAAAAGCAACCACAGAACACTATACGCCTATACGGTATAGTGTTCTGTGGTTACTTTTTGGTTGGCCAAGCGGACGTGACGACAGGCTGTCCCCACTCAGATCCGCACAGACCGGGAGGGGGCGTGCCTTAAGTCCGGCTGGAAATCGGCAGAAATTTGGAGAATGGTTGTCCCAGGGAGAGGCAGTGAAATTCGGGAGGGTTGGCAAGTATGAGATATTCTCACTTCTTTTCTTTTGTCGAGCACAAAGAAAAGAACATTTTAGTTAAATGTAAGTTGTGTCTTGGATCAAAGATCCCGTCTACTGCCCAAAACAACAATTCAAATCTGCCTGGTTAGGCTCTGTGTATGTCACGTGTGCCTTCCTTAGGTGAAGCCAGCTTTACAGCTATGTTGTTGATTGATTGATTGATTGATTGAAACTTTTATTAGTAGATTGCACAGTACAGTACATATTCCGTACAATTGACCACTAAATGGTAACACCCAAATAAGTTTTTTAACTTGTTTAAGTCGGGGTCCAGATACAGATATATACTATCAAATATATACTAACATCATAATACAGTCATCACACAAGATAATCATCAGAGTATATACATTGAATTATTTACATTATTTACAATACGGGGTGTGGGATATGGAGGGGGGGGGGGGGGTTAGGTTTGGTTGGTATCAACACTTCAGTCATCAACAATTGCATCATCAGAGAAATGGACATTGAAACAGTGTAGGACTGACTTGGTAGGATATGTACAGCAAGTAGTGGACACAGAGAGAGAGATCAGAAAGTATAAGAAAAAGTGTCTACATTTGATTATTTACAATCCGAAGAGGTATTATGTGGAAGGGAGGGTGTTAGTTTAGGGTTGTAGTTGCCTGGATGTGTTCTTTTAGTGCGGTTTTGAAGGAGGATAGAGATGCCCTTTCTTTTACACCTGTTGGGAGTGCATTCCATATTGAAGTGGCATAGAAAGAGAATGAGTTAAGACCTTTATTAGTTCGGAATCTGGGTTTAACGTGGTTAGTGTTAGTGTTAGTGTTAGTGTTATTATGCTGTTTGTTACTTATGTATGTTATGTTGCAGCTATTTAAAATAGTTTTGTCAATTTGTTCTGGCCTGAAATAAATTGGCCCTTTGAAACATATCTTTGTCTATGTGTGTTGTATGTAGAGCACATTGCTTAGCAGAGTTCAGTGATGCAAATGTATGTCAAGTTGATCAACAGATTGTATTATTCTCCAGTGCAATAACAGTACTAAAATGAAGGCTAAAAGGGCATTAATGGGAGCTTTAAAAAAAAAAAAGTAGAAGAAGTAACTAAATAGTTACTTTTCACAGTAACGCATTACTTTTTGGTGTAAGTAACTGAGTTAGTAACTGAGTTACTTTTGAAATAAAGTAACTAGTAACTGTAACTAGTTACTGTTTTTCAGTAACTAACCCAACACTGACTACAACTACAATCAACTGAACCACAAGAAACTACAAGTACACCACTACAAGTACTACTGCTACAATTCACTGCAATTACACTACTGCAAGTATTGGACTACTACTACACTAAACTGCAAGTACACTACTGCAAGTATTGTACTACAACTACAATAAACTGCAAGTACACTACTGCAAGTATTGTACTACAACTACAATAAACTGCAAGTACACTACTGCAAGTATTGTACTACAACTACAATAAACTGCAAGTACACTACTGCAAGTATTGTGCTACAACTACAATAAACTGCAAGTACACTACTGCAAGTATTGTACTATAACTACAATAAACTGCAAGTACACTACTGCAAGTATTGTACTACAACTACAATAAACTGCAAGTACACTACTGCAAGTATTGTACTATAACTACAATAAACTGCAAGTACACTACTGCAAGTATTGTACTACAACTACAATAAACTGCAAGTACACTACTGCAAGTATTGTACTACAACTACAATAAACTGCAAGTACACTACTGCAAGTATTGTACTACAACTACAATAAACTGCAAGTACACTACTGCAAGTATTGTACTCCAACCACAATAAACTGCAAGTACACTACTGCAAGTATTGGACTACAACTACAATAAACTGCAAGTACACTACTGAAAGTATTGTACTACAACTATGATAAACTGCAAGTACACTACTGCAAGTATTGTGCTACAACTACAATAAACTGCAAGTACACTACTGCAAGTTTTGTACTACAACTACAATAAATTGCAAGTACACTACTGCAAGTATTGTACTATAACTACAATAAACTGCAAGTACACTACTGCAAGTATTGTACTACAACTACAATAAACTGCAAGTACACTACTGCAAGTATTGTACTACAACTACAATAAACTGCAAGTACATTACTGCAAGTATTGTACTACAACTACAATAAACTGCAAGTACACTACTGCAAGTATTGTACTCCAACTACAATAAACTGCAAGTACACTACTGCAAGTATTGGACTACAACTACAATAAACTGCAAGTACACTACTGAAAGTATTGTACTACAACTATAATAAACTGCAAGTACACTACTGCAAGTATTGTACTACAACTACAATAAACTGCAAGTACACTACTGCAAGTTTTGTACTACAACTACAATAAACTGCAAGTACACTACTGCAAGTATTGTACTACAACTACAATAAACTGCAAGTACACTACTGCAAGTATTGTACTACAACTACAATAAACTGCAAGTACACTACTGCAAGTATTGTACTACAACTACAATAAACTGCAAGTACACTACTGCAAGTATTGTACTACAACTACAATAAACTGCAAGTACACTACTGCAAGTATTGTACTACAACTACAATAAACTGCAAGAACACTACTGCAAGTATTGTGCTACAACTACAATAAACTGCAAGTACACTACTGCAAGCACATTTGCTACTGTACGAGATCTGAAATCTATGTTTGACCAAAATACTTTATTCATTACATTTGAACCTTTTCTTTTTTACTCAATATAATAACAATTACTTTACTACTTTTATTGAATGTTATTTTCTTTACATTATGTGTTTCTATGTTAGAGTAAATCAACCATATTTTTTTCAACTAAATCGGAAGGTTATATATTTTGCACACTGTGTAAGTGAAGAACATTTGGTCACAGTAAACGCTGGTTAAAAAAACAAAACCCTGTTAAAAGCTTAACAAATAGAAAAGCTCTACCTTTATGTGGAATAAAACACCATTTTGGTCACTTGTTGCCCTCAGAGTGGACATCCTGGGCAAACAAACGTTCCCTCGTGCAGCGTGCTTTGTTTGAAGAGATGAAATGTACCATTTACCTGCCACTAAACCACAGCATTTATAGGTGACACTGTCAACGCATTTGGTCCCAATGGAAGAGTAAAGTGTTTATATAAGGCTTTTTACTGGGACTACCAGCACTTAATGATATTGCTTCTGTCATGATGAACACACAATGCGACTAAAGGAAGTTTGGGCAGGCGGAACAAAACTGGAGAGGTCAGAACATTCAATAAATATTTGTCTGCAGTTGAAGTTTATAACTGGAACAAACATACTTGGTAATGGGTGTTTCTTTAAGTGTCCTATTGCAGTTTTGATTGTTTTATGGTTATTCAATCCAGAAAAAACACTTTAGAAGTGTTCAAATGTGTCCTATAGAGTTTTGTGCTTCACTTGAACTCCTAAGTCAGGGGTTCTTAACCTTTTTGACCTCGAGGCCAACGCATACTTGCCAACCTTGAGACCTCCGAATTCGGGAGATGGGGTAGCGGGGGGTGCATACATTTTCAAGAATTTCTTTTATATATATATATATATATATATATATATATATATATATATATATATATATATATATATAATTGGCCGAACGGATATACTCATTCATGAACTGATTATTTATATCATAATATTATAAATAATCCGTTCATGAATGAGTATATCCGTTCAGCCACCGTGTTCAATGGAGAAGTCTGATCTACAAAATGTGCAGGCAGCATACCCCTTCCCCTTCGAGCTGTCCTGGATGAACTGAAATTATTTTTTCCAATCATTTTGGAACTTGCAAGCGTACTTCTTCTTCTTCCTCGTCGTCGCCATGTCTCTTCTTTGTTCTTCTGCTTCGTCTCTGTTATGTTTTTGGACATTACTACTTGCCGTAGTTTTGAAACAATGCATGATGGGAATCCGGATGTTGTGTGTCAGTGTATTAACGTGCCGGCTGGAATAAACACACACTGAGAAATAGCTCCGTGCCTGCCTACTTTATGGGTTATAGATAAACCTATGGATAACGGAGACATATATAATAGTAGGGGTGTGGGAAAAAATCGATTCGAATTCGAATCCCGATTCTCACGTTGTGCGATTCAGAATCGATTGTCATTTTTAAAAAATCGATAGTTTTTTTTTTATTAACTTTTTTTTATTTTCCATTTTTTATTTATTTAATTAATTAATGTATTTTTTTTAAATTAATCAATCCAACAAAACAATACACAGCAATACCATAACAATGCAATCCAATTCCAAAACCAAACACGACTTAGCAACACTCAGAACAGCAATTGAGAGGAGACACAAACACGACACAGAACAAACCAAAAGTAGTGAAACAAAAATGAATATTATCAACAACAGTATCAATATTAGTTACAATTTCAATATAGCAGTGATTAAAAATCCCTCATTGACATTATCATTAGACATGAATAAAAAAAAATAAAAAAATTAACAATAGTGTCACAGTGGCTTACACTTGCATCACATCTCATAAGCTTGACAACACACTGTGTCCAATATTTTCACAGAGATAAAATAAGTCATATTTTTGGTTCATTTAATAGTTAAAACAAATTTACATTATTGCAATCAGTTGATAAAACATTGTCCTTTACAGTTATAAAAGCTTTTTACAAAAATCTACTACTCTGCTTGCATGTCAGCAGACTGGGGTAGATCCTGCTGAAATCATATGTATTGAATGAAGAGAGAATCGTTTTGAATCTGGAAAATATCGTTTTTGAATCGAGAATCACGTTGAATTGAAAAAAATCGATTTAGAATCAAATCGTGACCCCAAGAATCGATATTGGATCGAATCGTGGGACACCCAAAGATTCGCAGCCCTATAAAGGCAGTGGTCCCCAACCTTTTTGTAGCTGCGGACAACGCTTGAAAACTTGTCCCACGGACCGGGGGGGTTTCTTTTTTTTCCATAAAGAAATACAATCATGTGTGCTTACGGACGGTATCCCTGCAGACTGTATTGATCTATACTGACATATAAAGTATATATTGTGTTTTTTATGTTGATTTAATACAAAAAAAAAATATATTTTTTTTTAATGTTTTTATTTCTTGTGCGGCCCGGTACCAATCGGTGGTTGGGGACCACTGCTCTAAGGTATGCGCCTGTACAATTGCCCACTGCTCGTGCGTCTGCTGTGCACAGCAAATCCATGCCGCGCACAAAATCAAATCCAACCTGATTCAAAAATGTGATCTTTGAAAGGGGTACCAATACTTTCCAAAGCAAGACCACCACCAAGACCTACAATACTAATACATAGCTGACAAAATTATTTTTTGTTATTTTAATTGTAAGTGGCGGCTGTGCATTACATGACACCTCTAACAGACTAAGATTGGTAACCTTCATCCATATTTCTATTTTGCTTCAGATTTTATTCTCTGAAATGTGTAACTCTGACAAAAACAAATGAAAATCAAATGTCTTCTCCTGACGTGGGTGTTAAGAGAATATTACAGGCCAAGGAGAATCTCGCTCTGAGCGCCATTGAAGCTAGAACTGCCACTGGTCACTTGGCAACCACTCTAAAATGTTTCCTATTTGTCACTTAGGGCAGTGTTTTTCAACCATAGCTGCGAGCGCCATCAAAAGGGACGCCCAAAAAAATACTGTTTCTCAGCTGTGGCCCGTATTCAGTTGTAAAACACTTTTCCACCACTTGTGGCAGTAATGACAATCTCAAACAAACAGAAGAAGTCTGGAGCTGAAGTCATAGAGAAGTTTCTTAAGCGCAAAAATTATGACTAAAGTGGTGAAGCTGTATTTTTATTTGCACTTTAAATTTATTGACAGTTTAGTTAAGAAACATTCAATACTAATTTAGTTCATTTGTTTTAGCACAACATAAATGTACGTACATTTATTTTTTGTCAGTTTTTCATGAGTCCCTTCTTATGCAGTGTATTAAGTTAGTACTTTTTTTTTAATCAGCCCGACTTAAGCCTAAGGTCTATGTGTTAAATAAGTACCAATCTTGGTGATTAACACATGCTTTCATATCCATCCATCCATCCATTTTCTACCGCTTAATCCCTTCGGGGTCGCGGGGGGCGCTGGAGCCTATCTCAGCTACAATCGGGCGGAAGGCGGTGTACACCCTGGACAAGTCGCCACCTCCTCACAGGGCCAACACAGATAGACAGACAACATTCACACTCACATTCACACACTAGGGCCAATTTAGCCAATCAACCAATCTAACCTAACCTACCTATAATGTTTTTGGAGGTGGGAAGAAGCCAGAGTACCCGGAGGGAACCCACGCAGTCACGGGGAGAACATGCAAACTCCACAGAGAAAGATCCCGAGCCCGGGATTGAACCCAGGACTGCTCAGGACCTTCGTATTGTGAGGCAGACGCACTAACCCCTCTTCCAACGCTGTTGTAACACGTGTTGAATGTGGCTTGGCATTGTCTTGTTGAAATAAGCAGGGGCGTCCATGAAAAAGACAGCGCTTAGATGGCAGCATATGTTGTTCCAAAACCTGTATGTTCCTTTCAGCATTAATGGTGCCTTCACAAATGTGTAAGTTACCCATGCCTTGGGCACTAATACACCCCCATACCATCACAGATGCTGGCTTTTGAACTTTGCGTCGATAACAGTCTGGATGGTTCGCTTCCCCTTTGGTCCGGATGACACAATGTCGAATATTTCCAAAAACAATTTGAAATGTGGACTCGCCAGACCACAGAACACTTTTCCACTTTGCATGAGTCCATCTTAGATGATCTCGGGCCCAGAGAAGCCGGCGGCGTTTCTGGATGTTGTCGATAAATGGCTTTCGCTTTGCATAGTAGAGCTTTAACTTGCACTTACAGATGTAGCGACGAACTGTATTTAGTGACAGTGGTTTTCTGAAGTGTTCCTGAGCCCATGTGGTGATATCCTTTAGAGATTGATGTCGGTTTTTGATACAGTGCCGTCTGAGGGATCAAAGGTCACGATGTTGATTTCCGTCCATGCCGCTTACGTGGAGTGATTTCTCCAGATTCTATGCACCTTTTGATGATATTATGGACCGTAGATGTTGAAATCCCTAAATTTCTTGCAATTGCACTTTGAGAAACGTTGTTCTTAAACTGTTTGCCTATTTGCTCACGCAGTTGTGGACAAAGGGGTGTACCTCGCCCCATCCTTTCTTGTGAAAGACTGAGCATTTTTTGGGAAGCTGTTTTTATACCCAATCATGGCACCCACCTGTTCCCAATTAGCCTGCACACCTGTGGGATGTTCCAAATAAGTGTTTGATGAGCATTCCTCAACTTTATCAGTATTTATTTCCACCTTTCCCAACTTCTTTGTCACGTGTTGCTGGCATCAAATTCTAAAGTTAATGATTATTTGCAAAAAAGGTTTATCAGTTTGAACATCAAATATGTTGTCTTTGTAGCATATTCAACTGTATATGGCAGCGTTTCTCAAAGTGTGGGGCGCGCCCCACTGGTGGGGAATAGAGACATGACAGGTGGGGCGCGAGGAACGGGAGGGAATTTCACTTTAATTTATTTTATTTTATTTTATTTTTTTTTAGATTTTTTTTTTTTTACTTTGCTTTCATTTTCCATACACACTGTAAATCACTTTGTGATTCTGTCTGTGAAATCCGCTTTATAAATAAATGTAAATTACTTATTCTTCCTGTAGGCTCTACATTTCTAGGTAGGAGCAAAAGTTTGACAGACATAGCAACAGTAACTAATGGGGGCGGGGCTAAGCGGAACAAACTTGACGAGACAAGCGCAGCAAAATGAAAAGCTGTCCCACTGTCAAACGACACAGTGGCGAGACGTATATGCGACATTGCAAGTGATCTTGAGGAACAACTCGGAGACAAATGAAAATAAAGTCGTTTTGCTTTACAAGTGGACGAAGCTACTGACAGCAATAAAGACTGCCTGTTCATCGCATACGTCCGCTTTGTGAATGGCGAGTCACTGTGCGAGGATTTGCTGTTTTGCAAATACATCAAAAATAGAGCCTCTGCTGATGCGCTGTTCAAGATAATGGACAGTTTCCTCAAAGAACACGACCTTAAATGGGAAAACTGTGTGGGCTTTTGCTCTGATGGCGCAACGACCATGGCAGGGTCAAGAAACAAGCTGCAGGCTCTAATAAAGAGGCTTGCGCCAAATGCGCATTGGACACACTGTGTCATGAAGCACTCGCGTCAAGGCAGCTCAGCCCCGAACTCAATGAGGTTTTAACAGATGTGAGCGCGGTAAATTTGATCAAAACACGACCACTGAAAGCGCGACTATTCTCTGCACTGTGTGAGGAAATGGGAGCTGATCATACAGCCGTGCTGTTTCACCATACTTGCCAACCTTGAGACCTCCGATTTCGGGAGGTGGGGGTGGGGGGCGCGGTTGGGGGTGGGGGCGTGGTTAAGAGGGGAGGAGTATATTTACAGCTAGAATTCACCAAGTCAAGTATTTCACACACACACACACACACACACACACACACACACACACACACACACACACACACACACACATATATATATATATATATATATATATATATATATATATATATATATATAAAAGAAATACTTGACTTTCAGTGAATTCTAGCTATATATATATATATATATATATATATATATATATATATATATATATATATATGTATATATAAATAAGAGAAATACTTGAATTTCAGTGTTCATTTATTTACACATATACACACACATAACACTCATCTACTCATTGTTGAGTTAAGGGTTGAATTGTCCATCCTTGTTCTATTCTCTGTCATTATTTTTCTAACCATGCTGAACACCCTCTCTGATGATGAAATCTGCTTCGTCTCCTTGTTGTGTGCGAAGTTGTGCACTGCACTCTCTAAAAGCCCTAGATGTTAATGTCACATATGCATGTACATTAGATGGCAGTATTGCCCTGTTTAAGAGTGTCACAACATTGCTGTTTACGGCAGACGAACTGCTTTACAGTAGACGAAAACGTGACTGCTGTTGTTGTGTGTTGTTGCCATGCTGGGAGGACGTTAATAAAACTGCCTAACAATAAACCCACATAAGAAACCAAGAACTCGCCCTCGATCATTCTACAGTTATAACGTGATTGGGCAGGCACGCTGTTTATATTGTGGGAAAGCGGACGTGAAAACATGCTGTCGACACGTCACTCAGGTACGCCTGAATTTCGGGAGATTTTCGGGAGAAAATATGTCCCGGGAGGTTTTCGGGAGAAGCGCTGAATTTCGGGAGTCTACCGGAAAATCCGGGAGGGTTGGCAAGTATGTGTTTCACAGTGAAGCAAGGTGGCTCTCCCGGGGCAAAGTGCTGTCACTTGCCCTGTCTTCCCAAATGCATAGCTCCTCCTTTTTTTTTGCAAAGATTGCAAAGTGGCACTTTTATTTTATTTATTTTGAACTTGATGCAAGTTATATGATTTATTATTGAACTTGATGCAAGTTATAACACTTTTATTTGATTTATTATTGAACTTGATGCAAGTTATAACACTTTTTTTTATTTATTATTGAACTTGATGCAAGTTATAACACTTTTTTTGATTTATTATTGAACTTGATGCAAGTTATAACACTTTTGTTTTATTTATTATTGAACTTGATGCAAGTTATTTTATTTATTATTGAACTTGATGCAAGTTATACCAGGCAGCACGGTGACAGAGGGGTTAGTGCATCTGCCTCACAATACGAAGGTCCTGAGTAGTCTTGGGTTCAATCCCGGGCTCGGGATCTTTCTGCGTGGAGTTTGTATGTTCTCCCCGTGACTGCGTGGGTTCCCTCCGGGTACTCCGGCTTCCTCCCACCTCCAAAGACATGCACCTGGGGATAGGTTGATTGGCAACACTAAATTGGCCCTAGTGTGTGGATGTGAGTGTGAATGTTGTCTGTCTATCTGTGTTGGCCCTGCGATGAGGTGGCGACTTGTCCAGGGTGTACCCCGCCTTCCGCCCGATTGTAGCTGAGATAGGCTCCAGCGCCCCCCGCGACCACAAAGGGAATAAGCGGTAGAAAATGGATGGATGGGCAAGTTATACCACAGCTGCACAGTTATTTTATTTATTATTGAACTTGATGTTATTTTATGTAATTGAGTTTGAATGTATACAACTTTATGTTACTTGATGTTCAATAAATTTGAAAATGTTAAGCTTGGCGTTAGCGTTCTGTTGGGGCGATGGGGGCAGGTGGGGCTTGAAAACTCGCCCTTGTCCAAAGTGGGGGATGACAAAAAAAGTTTGAGAACCACTGGTATATGGGATGAAAATGATTTGCAAATCATTGTATTCCGTTTATATTTACATCTAACACAATTTCCCAATTCATATGGAAACGGGGTTTGTAAAACGCTGAAGAAAACAACATTGTACTCTTAATTTCTTAATTATTTTCAGGGCTTTGTGCGGTCCCACACAAGATTGTTTTGGACCCATTCTTGTCTTTAATATTACTTATTATTATTAGATTCTTAAACTACCTCACCCTAAACCTAACATCACCGCATGACATACACACACTCAATCTGCTTACATGCACTCAAAAACGAATTTTTGACTTATTATGGTTGAAACTAGCTTTTTAAAACACATATAAAAACTTTAATAAGGTTTTACATGCAGCATGCAAACTTTTTCCAAGTGTTTGCATGGAAAAAGATTTTATCAGATGTTGGACTTTTTAAAGCTGCAAACAAAATATCTACAATAAGTGATTGTAAACTAGTTCCCTCTTGCATGTATACACTCCCATTCATCGATCATTGTATTAATTCTCAACACGTTCCAGCCTTTCCAACGTCATGACCCGGAAGCACAGTATAAGTGGCGCACTCCATGATCAGAAAGCCCACAATATCCCTAAAATATCCTTAACTCCCCAAAAATATTTGGTGTTGTCTTTATTTAACTTGTGTTTTTTGTTGTTCTAATAGTGCTTACAAACAAGCCAGAATTGAAGTTGTAAAAATCATACAACCTGTCATTATTCTTTTTAATATGATTATGAAGCTGTTAAGTTTCCCTTTACTGTATAGTGCAAGGTCATGTAGAATTATCGTTAATTGATCATAACAATTATAATAAAACATAATAATTATAATTATGTGTGCATCTACTGGGGGTTAAGCCTCCCCTGTCTTTAAAAACACAAATAGATGTATTTTATGTTTACCTTTGAAGATGTTGTGATGTCTGTGTTGTTGAGTTGTTTACCATTAATTGATTAACATGGACCCTGACTTAGTGAAGTGAATTATATTTATATAGCACTTTTCTCTAGTGACTCAAAGCGCTTTACATAGTGGAAACCCAATATCTAAGTTACATTTAAACCAGTGTGGGTGGCACTGGGAGCGGGTGGGTAAAGTGTCTTGCCCAAAGACACAACGGCAGTGACTAGGATGACGGAAGCGGGGATCCCTGCAAAAAATGTTCTATAGAATCTCTATAGAAATATATAGAACGCTATAGAATTTCGTCGGAATTTCTTTAGAACTGAAGATTCTATAGAATATGTATTCAAAATTCTATAGAAATTCTATAGACATCAGCTTCATGTGCTGGAAGGTCTTTTCACTGTTCTATAGAGCTGGGAATTCTATAGAATATCCTATAGAAATTCTATAGACATTACATTATCTGATGAAAAGTCCATAGATTGTTCTATAGAACTGGGCATTCTATAGAATGTCTAACAGAAATTCTATAGACATTACTTTATCTGCTGAAAGGTCTATAGATTGTTCTATAGAACTGGGCATTCTATAGAATGTCTAACAGAAATTCTATAGACATTATCCTTTATCTGCTGAAAGTTCTATAGATTGTTCCATGGAATAAAATTCTATAAAATGGCAGCAGCGCTATCACCATAGCATTGATTAATCTCATTAAGTTGATTCACCAGACTTGAGCTTGTTTTTTGAACAATGCAGGATGTCTCCCTCAATTATGAAAATGTTAATTTTGTATCATTCAAAATTGTGAGGTGTCATTTCAAGGCGGACACCCAGAACTTCGGCAGACTTTATTTTTAAAAGTATATTTATTCCAATAAATCAATTTATTTTTATTTTTAGAGTTTTTGAGTTATCTATAAGTAAAAAGTGTGAATATTTTCGTAACTTACTTTTTTATGTGATAAAATTAATTTTATTGGACTTCCAACATAAATTGATTTAGCAAAACTCAGTTCAAAGGTTTAAATCAGACCTAAAACGTCAGGACCCGCCCACGTACCTGCATGCAGCTGTGGAAGAACAAGCCCAGACACGTTTCTTCACGGAGCCCGGGATAGGAAAACACTTTACCGAACTCATGTAAGTAACAATTTATATTGTTAAAAGTCAGTATTTGCCAGGATTTAAATGTATACATTTTCAAAAGCATGGTTCAATGTTATATTTAGTTTACTACTCCCCCCCCCCCCCCAAACACGATAGATAGAACTGCTCTCGTTTTGTTATAAAATAACAAAACTGTTTTAAGGCTGCAATCACAACCAAATTCATGTATAGTTGGTAATAATCGCGTTGTATCAATGTTTCTCATATCCGACACTAATAAGTGCGAATATGTTTCAAATCAACTTTTTTTTAAATTATTTATTTTTCCCCTTCGCGCTTGCCGTAGTTGCAAAGCAGATTTCGCGGGCAGTTTGAGTTGGTGATGGCGGCCACAACGTCCATGTTGACTTCACTCGCTCTTTCTAAGCTGCCCAAGTCACGTCGGAGTTCATTGACGGTAACTTTGTTGGCTTAAACATCACATTTAGGTTTAGGGTCTTCTAGGCGCGATGCGAGACGTCACAAGCGGGCTAACGTTGAGCCAAACAGCAGCTTCGAGGCACGGGCGGAAATGGTGAGCTAGCAAAACTAGCCTCATTTATTATTATTATTATTATTATTATTATCATCCCTCCATTGTTTGTAACGTCAGGCTTGTGTGATCACACAGAGAAGGAGTTTGGCCCCCAGTCAGGTCGCCAAACGGAAGCAAGGGGAGGATGATCATCGAGACGAAATATAGTATATTAACCACGAGCGGTTCTCGAGAGAAGATGAATGGAGAAAATTGGGACAGTGATGAAGAAGTCCAAGTTCCATGGCCACTCAACAAAGCAGGAGGAAGGAAGCAGTCACAAACCAAATACGTGGCAAGAATTCTGAGATTTGGTGGTAATTAATAAACAGTTGAAAACTTTTCAATTCAATTCAGTAAAAAGTATACGTTTTACCAGAAGTACATATAAATATAGATATATTTAATATAGATATATTTAATGTACTTCTGATTTTACACCTTGAACTTTCGACTTTGTTTATGTAAAGTTAAATTTAATTAATATAATTTTTTTTCTTCCATGATTGATAGTAATTTCTCATCAGTGCAGCCCTGGTATACTGAATGTTTCAATCTGCAATGCTGAGGTGATTGTCATGATAGTACAGACTTAACCTTGACAATTTTTTAATATGGCTGTAAGCCTGTAAATAAGGGAAAGTAAGGTGAAATTTGTTTCTCGCTGAGGTGAATTTCTGAATCATCAGAACTGTAGGTATACCAAAGTAATTTAGTGATAACAATCTGCTGCTGAAATGTATGACTAACTGTACAGTTTAATTTAGCTTAATGTGGCACATATTTGTTTTTACACAGAAGACACACGTGAACTGACGCCATATTTGAAAGCCGCTCAGGATGGCAAGGATGTACCCCTTACTGGTGATTTGGAATATGGCAGAGGCAAGAGAAACAAACAGCCAAAGTCTTGGTCATCAGACAGTGAGAGCAAGGATGAAAGTGTTGAGGAGACTCTATCTGACAGACAGCAGGTACTTTTATTTCAGTGGTGTTGTCGCGATATGACCGAAATAGTGTTGAAAGTGACGTTAAACGTTAATTCACTCACTCACTATTTCAGTGGTGTTTCAACTGTGTGAGGTTTTGTAGGATTCAATCCCATACTTTTGAAGTACCTTGTCAGTTTTTCTTTATCATAAAAGTTAATCAAATCATGTTTCATTGTAGGCTTTAAAGTTATTGAATATTTTGATTCAATTCGACCAACTCAGACAGAATAATATTCAAGACAAATTGAGGTGTTGACAGACTTTCTGCATGTACTCGAAAATCTATCATTTCTGCAAACATATTTCTTCACTTCAATGGCATATAAAAGAACTGAACACGTTTTCTTGTTAATCTTGATTTTTCAGAAGAAAAAGAGGAAAGTAAGCCGTACAGCTGTGGGATATGATGCTCGGGCACAATTGAAGGCCCAACTTGCTGCTGTGAGTACATGAATAGAATAGAATAGGATTTTATTGGTTAATCAAAGCACCCTCTCGAGGCAAACAATCACAAGTGCCTAGCATTCATTTGAAATCGAGGACGTAAAAATTGCATCCCTGGCAACTGGTTTAAAACACAAGTTTATACTTTTACTTATATGAAAATAACACTACAAATACCTGATGAACAGTGCCTACTGTGTGAATGGCTTACTGCTACATGTACATGTAGCATATTCAAATTAATGTGCCTACAAGGTTGCTTATACATGTAAAACTTATATGGTGCTGTCAGGGCCGTATCCAGGACAAATTGCTTCCGGAAAACATATGAGCGCCCAAATTAATCATAATACAAATTATTTCATTTGATTTACTATTTTGACATTTTCAGCTGGGAAGAACTTCACCGAAAGATACATGTACAGAAATGGAATCCCTGAAGAAGGAAGTCCTCCAGTTGAGAGAGGAAAACAAATCCCTTCGAGATGCATTGAGGGTTGTTGAAGGTAGGTTTTCTTATTCTAGAAGTATGTTATTGTAATTATCATAGGTTGATGGAAAATATGCTTACATGTCGATGTATGAAATAACTTTCTTATTACTGTATTTTCATCTAACTTTGGCCTACGGGTATTGTCGTCATGTACGGCTGTCCATCCGTCACCGCAATATTTACAGAATCGTTTCATGTACGGAAACCAAACTTGTTACATCTATTTATCTTAGTGTAACAAGAAGCCTATCGAAAATGAGTCGTCTCGGACAATATTTTCCAGAGTTATGCCCCTTTTTTCCAATAAAAATCCATTTATGATTTGGGATAATTTCAGAACTGTTGCATATACAACATCCTAAGTTGTGATGTCCTCCCCTCTAAATAAGGGGAGGACATATGGTACTTGTTTGTTTGTCTGTCTGTCCGTCCGTTTTTGTGTGTTTCTCTTATATTAGCAAGAGTTACGTCCCTTCCATCTTGATATTTTGTCTCAGCTGGATATCTGATTAATACTTGACCGACAAATATTAAATCTTCGCGTGGTCAGGATGAATTAATATATATGGTTATATATATTTTTCATCTTTGATTGCTTCCTTACCATGTTTCCCTTGACTTGAACAAGATTCCTATCAAAATACCCTTACATTATGATAGCTGGGGTTAGAGCCGAGCGGTTTGGATATCGGCAGCTTCATGTTATTAATGTATTTTTTTTTAATTGTGTCTGCATCACAATGTACTTTTTTCTATTAAAGGACTTCCTGGCCTGCTAATGAAGATGGACGACTTATCACGTCAGGCAACAATACTATCAGCTCGACGTCCTGCTGTCGCTCTGCCAGAGAGGAGCTGGCCAACAGCAGCTTGACAGGAAAAAAATCCAATGCTTTTAAGGATAAGCATGAGAAACCAAAACTGGATGACAAGAAAGTGTCTGCTATTATTGGTGAGTATAAGTTAAATCAATCTGATTAAAACCATATCCACATCAGGGAAGTGGATCTGACCCTTTTCCTATCTCCAAGTCGTTCCGTGATCGTTTGGCATGAAGTATAGATATCCATAGCTTCCAGTCTGCTTGGTCCATGAATTGACTGCGAGATGTTCGTTTTGACAGATTTATAGGCATGGGTGGTCACATTAGCTTTGATCTCGTCGGAAACCAACATCAAGTGACAAAGCAAAAACCGCAGCGCACGGATATCTACACCTTTTTCTCGTTTGATATCTTATATCGGCATTCTCCGCCTTACTATTTAACAACTAGCGTCGGGAATTTCCGTGAGTTCTGCTGCAAGTTGAGAAGTGAACGAACTTTTAGATAGGGAATGTGTCAGATCCCCTTCCCGATGTGGATATGGTTTCAATCAGATTGAAGTTAAATATTTTTATTAGAATTCTATTAATGCACTTTCGTGATTGTTCGAACGCCATTGGGGACACCCATCAAGTACACAACAAGATTCACAAGAAAGTGAAATCCTGAAAATAATTTGAAAAATATTTCACACACTGAATGGATTTTCTATATAGCTAATGAATAGTGTACATGCACTGTCAGAATTTGATACAGATTTGTTGCAGTTCGTAAAGCCTGCCATGATTGCACCACATATGATTTTGTGTGCGTCAAGCAGTGCAAGTGCCTTACAGCATAGAAACGCGTGATATGCAATGTATGCAGTGTGTTGACTATCCATTGCATTGATTAAATGATAGACATCACTCTCTTTATCGAGCTGAAAAATGCCATAGTGTAACTCATTGCATGACAGCTAGTGTCTTGGTGTCTGCAGACACTAATTCTGGTATATTTTATTGATCTTTCAGATTTTGTGAAGAAGCTCCATCCCTCAAGTGAAGCAAATGTGATAAAGAAAATCATTGGAGTGAAACTGAACATTGCGCAGAAAATGGGGAAAAAAAGAAGGCCTCAGAAACAAATTCTGCTGGACGTCTAGCCGTCTCTAACAGTCGGGGAAGCGCGGTGATCATGTTGATTTATGCTGCTGACATTTATTTATTACGTCAAGATTTGAGTTACATGTATATAATAAATACAAGTCAACATTCATTCAACTGCAATATTTGTCTTTCTCCATTGCCAGTGTTAGACCACAGATTTTGTAGAATGCCTGCCCAATCATTTCTACATCATTCTGAACCGTATTCCACAGAAAGCCATTCCATAGGAGCCTGTTCTATAGAACTACTCTTTAGAACTTTCTTCTATAGCACTATTCTTTAGAGGAGATCTATAGAACCATTCTTTAGAACCCTGTTCTATAGAACCATTCTTTAGAACCCTGTTCTATAGAACCATTCTTTAGAACCATGTTCTATAGAACCATTCTTTAGAATCCTGTTCTATAGAACTTCGGTCCTAAAGTTCATTAGAAATTCTATAGAGATATTCTTTAGAAATTCTATAGAACTTCGGTCCTAAAGTTCATTAGAAATTCTATAGAGATATTCTTTAGAAATTCTATAGAACATTTTTTGCAGGGATTGAACCTGGAACCCTCAAGTTGCTGGCACGGCCACTCTACCAACCGAGCGATACCGCCCCGACTTAAACAAGTTGAAAAACTTATTCGAGTGTTACCATTTAGTGGTCAATTGTACGGAATATGTACTGTACTGTGCAATCTACTAATAAAAAGTCTCAATCAATCAATCAAAAAGTCAACAGGGAAGTGTTTCATGCTGGGTTTGTCGTCACCAAGCGGAATGAACCAGCAACTACACATTCCTAATTTGATTCAACCAACGCTAATAATTGTTTTACTTTCATGACACCTCATTTTTACAACAAATCTTCACAAAAGCCCAAACAAAAATCGTCACCGTAAAAACTTCAAAATTGTAAAGTCTATTGGTTTGTTTATTTTTATGTATTTATTTGGATTAAGTATTTGTTTGTTATGTTTCTGTTCCGTTTAGTTATAGTTTTAATCATTCTAGTCGTTTTTATTGTTTATTATATTTTGATTATCGAATGTTTCCACTTTAAGCCCTTGTCACTACTAGTTTGTATTTTAAATAAAGTTAGGAGGGAAAAAAAACCTGACCCCCCCCAAAAAAACAGCAACTGCTTTCCCGGAAGTGAAGAAGCAGTGGTAGAACCGGTGCTTCAACAACCTTTCGGTTTTTGCTAGTTTTCTTTTTTTTAACTTCACATGGCGTACCCAGGATACGGTGGGGTGAGTATATTTAAACAATTAACGTCCACTCAAGTAACCGTTTTATGTTTGAAATAATACGTTCGGCTGTTGCGCTCCTGCCAGCGTTTCCAATTATTTGAAACAACATTCTTAACTCCTTGGTTTTTTCCGAGCTCTTTGTGTCTTATTCAGTCAAACCAAAATAACAAACATCACAGTGCGCTGGAAATCAATTATTTCATAAAAAATACTTTCAGGTTGAAAAATACCACAATAAGTTACATAGCTGTCACTGTTTCACTAAAGTGTCGTCTTGGAGTTGACTTTGAAGACACTTTTTTTAATTCACTTCCGCACTTATACTTGCTAAAAAAAAAAAAAAGTGCGTTCACGGCCAATACCCGGATGTTGCACTCAAAACGGTCAAAATTATGGGTGCGCAGGGTTTTTGATTGATTGATTGAGACTTTTATTAGTAGGTTGCACAGTGAAGTACATATTCCGTACAATTGACCACTAAATGGTAACACCCCAATAAGTTTTTCAACTTGTTTAAGTCGGGGTATATACATTGAATTATTTACATTATTTACAATCCGGGGTGTGGAGGGGGAGTGTGGGGGGTTAGGTTTGGTTGTTATCATCAGTCATCATCAATTGAGAACAGAGAAATGGATATTGAAACAGTGTAGGTCTGACTTGGTAGGATATGTACAGCAAGTAGTGGACATAGAGAGAGAGATCAGAAGGCAGAAGAACACGTATCTACATTTGATTGTATATAGGGGAGGGTGTTAGTTTAGGGTTGAAGTTGCCTGGAGGTGTACTTTTATTGCGGTTTTGAAGGAGGATAGAGATGCCCTTTCTTTTCTACCTGTTGGGAGCGCATTCCACATTGATGTGGCATAGAAAGAGAATGAGTTAAGATCTTTGTTAGATCGGAATCTGGGTTTAACGTGGTTAGTGGAGCTCCCCCTGGTGTTGTGGTTATGGCGGTCATAAGGAAGTAGTTTGACATGCACTTCGGTATCAGGGAGGTGTCGCGGATTTTATAGACTAGGCTCAGTGCAAGTTGTTTTACTCTGTCCTCCACCCTGAGCCAGCCCACTTTGGAGAAGTGGGTAGGAGTGAGGAGGGACATACTTCCAGTCACCACCCTTAATATTGAACTAACTTAAACGGTACTACAGTCTTCCTAGTCAAATGCATTGCAAGTTAAACATACTTTGCCAATGAAGCTGATTCTGAGTCTGAAATAATGCCAGTTGAGGAGCAACTGTGATGGTGTTGCACAGAACAAGTGGGTTACTAATATTGGGATTGTCATTTCTGGTCAGCACGGTGGTGGAAAAAGGGGTTAGTGCGTGTGCCTCACAATAAGAAGGTTCTGGGTTCGATCCTGGGATCGGATCTTTCTGTGTGGAGTTTGCATGTTCTCCCCTCCGGGTACTTCGGCTTCCTCCCACCGCCAAAGACATGCACCTGGGGATAGGTTGATTGGCAACACTAAATTGGCCCTAGTGCAGTGGTTCTTAACCTGGGTTCGATCGAACCCTAGGGGTTCGGTGAGTCGGCCTCAGGGGTTCGGCGGAGGTCAAAACACATCCGACTCATCGTGTAAATACAAACTTCTCCCTATCGGCGTATTACGGATACAGCAACATTTGACTGATTTGCAGGTGTATAATTTGTTGTGAGTTTATGCACTGTGTTGGTTTTGTTGTTTGAACAAGGTGATGTTCATGCACGGTTCATTTTGTGCACCAGTAAAAAAAACATGGTAACACTTTAGTATGGGGAACATATTCACCATTAATTAGCTGCTTATTAACATGCAAATAAGTAACATATAGGCTCTTGACTAGTCATTATTAAGTACTTATTAATGCCTTATTCTGCATGGCCTTATTATAACCCTAACCCTCTAACCCTGACCCGAACCCTAACCAAATAACTCTAAATTAAGTCTTTGTTATTTAGAATATGTTCCCCATACTAAAGTGTTACCAAAAACATATAACTTTGTGTTGAATTTGAAAAAAACATTTTATTTTTCACTAAAGAAGGGTTCGGTGAATGTGCATTTGAAACTGGTGGGGTTCGGTAACTCCAACAAGGTTAAGAACCACTGCTCTGGTGTGTGAATGTGAGTGTGAATGTTGTCTGTCTATCTGTGTTGGCCCTGTGATGAGGTGGCGACTTGTCCAGGGTGTACCCCGCCTTCCGCCCGAATGCAGTTGAGACAGGCTCCAGCGACCCCAAAAGGGACAAGCGGTAGAAAATGGATGGATTTCCGGTCAGTGCGCAAACACTAAAATAATTGATTTGGGAAAGCCCTACACAAGTGTGTGCACTCAGTGTACACTAGTAAAAGCATGAAATTGAAATTGCCTATATTGAGATATATATATTATTGTCTATATCGCACAGCACTAGTTAGTGTGTGTTGATTTTCTTCTTTTGTTTATAAAGCACAGTTTATACGTCAAAAGGACAATAAGATTAATAAACAATAAAACGTATTGTAGTCTTCTTTTTGAGAGTGTATAATACGGTCATGTCAACACATTCATTTAGAGACGTCATCTATAGTTTCTCAGTGTTAGCGGGACTGCTTGCCATAGACTGTGCTTTTGGACAACAAATATCTCAGGTTAGTTTGGTGTGTTTTTCGTTTCATCACTTTGTGGTTTTGAGGTAACGCTAGTATTTTGTCACATTTCAACACTTGTCTCTGTACTGTTCTTCATGTACTGACTTGACCCAGTGTTCCCCATACATGTTTTTTTTTGGCTGGAAGTCCATATAGAATATTAGTAAACACATAGCATCCCTCAAATCCTTAAAGCCACATTGAATTTGAGATCCAAAAGGTAATTTCTGTGAAAAGTGGGTTTGTTCATGTCGACATGTGTTGTAGTTACAGTAGGGCTGGGCGATATGGCCTTTTATTAATATCTCGATTGTTTTAGGCCATGTCACGATACACGATATATATCTTGATATTTTGCCTTAGCCTTGAATTAACACTTGATGCATATAATTACACGAGTATGATGATTCTTAGTGTCTACATTAAAACATTCTTGGTCATTTAAATTTTCCTGAGGGAACTCTCCTGAAGGAATCAATAAAGTACTATCTATCTATCTAAACTGCATTAATATATGCTAATTTAAAACTTTCATGCAGAGAGGGAAACCACAACTAAGTCAATTTACCAAAACTGTATTTATTAAACAGTTATTAAGCAGTGGCACAAACATTCATGTCATTTCAAAACAGAACGTGCAAGATTGTCAGAGACATTTTAAAACAAGCTATTAGTGCACTTTTGTGCATGATGTCACTAAGATGACATATCAAACAACACTAAATTAAAGTGCACTTTTTGTACAGAACGCCACTACAATAGTTTAAAACAAATAAAGTGCACTTTTGTGCATGATGTCACACAAGATATTTCAATAGCTGTCAAATAAAAATGAGCTGCATAATAGTAAATCAAATAGTGTATGTCCTTTGCTATGTGGTAGGTTCCTGCGGACGTTATCTCCTTCTGTTGACTATTTTTTTCATACGGTGTTGATCTGGAAATGGTTGTTTGGGCACTTTGTTGGTGTGGCACTGAACGGAGATGTTGACATGCAGAGTTTCAACCACTCTTCATTCTCTAGCGGGTGACTTTTCAAGTCATGCTACAAATTAGCAGTGGTGCTACTTTTTGTAGCAACGCTTTTGCTGCATACTTGGTCGACATCTTCCCGCTTGAAGCCGAACCACCGCCAGACGATGCACCCCGTGCTGTTTTTCTTAGGAATTAATTCTTCCTTCATTTGTTACCAGATTCACACCTTCTTTCTCTCGTATTACCACTCGCACCACTCAGCTAGCATCACAGCTAAAGTTACTATGCTGCTACCTCTCTGCTCTGCGAGGGCGTATGACGTTGCACGCGCGACAGTATGTGACGTATGTAAGAAGGTGCGCTTGTTTTATGTCTCAGTGAGAAGGAGAGACAAGAAAGAGTGAGAAACGCCTGTAAATAAATGATAAATGGGTTGTACCTGTATAGCGCTTTTCTACCTTCAAGGTACTCAAAGCGCTTTGACACTACTTCCACATTTACCCATTCACACACACATTCACACACTGATGGAGGGAGCTGCCATGCAAGGCGCTAGCCAGCACCCATCAGGAGCAAGGGTGAAGTGTCTTGCTCAGGACACAACGGACATGACGAAGTTGGTACTAGGTGGGGATTGAACCAGGGACCCTCGGGTCGCGCACGGCCACTCTTCCACTGCGCCACGCCGCCCCTGTAGTGTACCGTATTTTCCGCACTATAAGGCGCACCTAAAAACCACAAATTTTCTCAAAAGCTGACAGTGCGCCTTATAACCCGGTGCGCTTTATATATGGATAAATATTAAGATTCATTTTCATAAAGTTTAGGTCTCGCAACTACGGTAAACAGCCGCCATCTTTTTTCCCCGTAGAAGAAGCGCGCGGTGCATGCTGGGATATGTGACGTTTCATTTCCATTTGTGTGTTTATGTAAAGACCCCAAAATGGCTCCTATTAAGTGTGTTGTCTGTCTAATTATAAATAATGCAGACGAGGCGTGTTAACTGAGTTCTCAACGTTTACTTACAGCGTGCTCATAACCACATTGTAACTCCCAGCATACAACAACGCTTCTCAGGGCTACCGCGCATGCTCGTCACTATCGTTGCATGCTGGGTAGTGTAGTTGTTATATTTGCTAGCTCATAACAGCACATTGAGAGACACGCTTACGCGCTTAATTCAATACTCGCCGTCATTCCGGGTGGATTGACAAAAGACCTCCAGCCGCTAGATATTGGTGTCAAAAGGGCATTCGAAGCTAGACTGCTAACTGCGTGGGAACAGTGGAGGACGAAGAAGCGCGCGGTGCATGCTGGGATATGTGACGTTTCATTTCCATTTGTGTGTTTATGTAAAGACCCCAAAATGGCTCCTATTAAGTGTGTTGTCTGTCTAATTATAAATAATGCAGACGAGGCGTGTTAACTGAGTTCTCAACGTTTACTTACAGCGTGCTCATAACCACATTCTAACTCCCAGCATACAACGCTTCTCAGGGCTACCGCGCATGCTCGTAACTATCGTTGCATGCTGGGTAGTGTAGTTGTTATATTTGCTAGCTCATAACAGCACATTGAGAGACACGCTTACGCGCTTAATTCAATACTCGCCGTCATTCCGGGTGGATTGACAAAAGACCTCCAGCCGCTAGATATTGGTGTCAACAGGGCATTCGAAGCTAGACTGCTAACTGCGTGGGAACAATGGAGGACAGAAGGCGAACACACCTTCACTAAGACGAGGAGGCAGCGCCAGACGACGCCAACATCTGCCAGTGGATCGTAAATTTGCCCAACTTTTCACTTCGGACACCGAAGACGAAGGATTTACGAATGAAGAATAACTTCAGAAAGTGAGCGCTATGTTTATTTTGTGTGTTGTGACATTAACGTTCGAGCAACATTATGTTGCTATTGCTCTGCACTATTTTGAATTTTACTATGTTTGTGATTGCACATTAGCGTACATTTTGGGAGTGAACAGAGTTGTTAGAACGCTGGTTTTTAATATATTATTAAAGTTTGACTGACCTATCTGACTGTTTTTTTGACATTCCCTTTAGCGCAGCGTAGGCGCGGCTTATAGTCCGGGGCGGCTTATTGGTGGACAAAGTTATGAAATATGCCATTCATTGAAGGTGCGGCTAATAATCCGGTGCGCCTTATAGTGCGGAAAATACGGTAATGCCCGCAGCTAAAAGCAACTGCCTGAGAACGTATTCTCGAATATCACGATATAGTCATTTTCTACATCGCACAGAGACAAACCTGCGATATATCGAGTATATTCGATATATCGCCAAGCCCTAAGTTACAGCTGCACAATTAATAAAATAAAATCAAGATTTTTGATCATGAAGGTCATGGTCGGCGATGTACATCCATCTTCTTCCTCACCTCCTTCTGATGTCTGACCATTTCTTTTTCATTTCAGTCTGCCGTTCCCACAGCACACCGCAATTTCAATCCGCTGGTGATCGCTCCAAACGCAAGAAGGAAACACCTCCTACTGAGTTGTGATTGGCCAAATCGTGCAGCGCTTAAGCACATTGCTAGTTTCATTATCCATCCATACATTTTCTACCGCTTATTCCCTTTGGGGTCGCTGGAGCCTATTTCAGCTACAATCGGGCGGAAGGCGGGGACACCCTGGACAAGTCGCCACCTCATCACAGGGCCAACACAGATAGACAGACAACATTAACACTCACATCCACACACTAGGGCCAATTTAGTGTTGCCAATCAACCTATCCCCAGGTGCATGTCTTCGGAAGTGGGAGGAAGCCGGAGTACCCGGAGGGAACCCACGCATGATTATCGTATTTAAAAGGGCCGTGTCGTGGCTTTGGTATGCCATGTCAAGCCAATTACTGAGATCAAATCCATGTTGATTGCGAAACCAAGAAATGTGCTTGGATTTGTGCGGGTGCACACTTTATTCCTTCGGAATTTGTACTGGCCAACGTACATTTCTGGATTTGAAAGTATGTCTATTTTTAGTAGTAACGCCACGCAACTCTAGTTACATGAGGCCCCTGGTCTGCGTAGAGCGCGCCCGTCCACGCCAGAGGGCATTGTGTATGGACGCAAAACGCTACCACCACGCCAAACTTAAACATTAATATTATCATTAACATTGACAAACTTTTGCCAGGGTTTCTGCAGTCCATCGCTTCATTTCATTTAATTTCACTTGCTTCACTTCCGTGGAGTCTCGGTGTGCATTTAAAACCGCACTGCTGTTATTAGATGGCGCCAGGTGTGCACAATATTGAAAACGGATGCATTTGTCTCACACTAAAAGTTTCCCTCAAGGTGAAATGTATTTGATTTTATTTACATTTTTAAAGCGCAACACAGTGCTATGCGACTGGTCGCTCCTTTACTCACTTGCTCTGACACTGAGTGTTAAAGGGGACTGCACTTTTTGGAATGTTGCCTATCATTCACAATCCTTATGAGAGACAAGAAGACAAAGGTTTTTTGTTTTTTTTGCATTCAAGTTTGTAATAATCGGCTCATTCTGAAAAAGTAAAAATGCAGCTAATAGGAGCAATCCATACTACCTCTAAATAATTTAAAAAATGCATCCAAAAACTGCCAACAATACTTAATTTATGTTCCGTAACCTGGATAGAAACCAAGATGTAGCGACATTGTATTGTAAAAGCGAACACTGAACTATTTTTCTAGCGTAGTGCACATGGCCTTTCCAAGATATTCTACGGTATTACCTGTAAGCTAGCTTCTACGTCAGCAGCTAAATGGCTTTTGAGTTTGTAATGCACAACACAAAATGACAGGACATTAATATGTAGTGACTGAACAACATGAACAATTATATTACAGTATGTATAAAGTATTATCCCACATTTCATGCTTTGTTTGTACACTGCTAACTCGACAGTGAATGTAATGTAATAACAAGTATGATGTATCATGATCAGTGTTATAGTGACTAACTCGACTGACAGTTGTGCGTTTAGTCTTTTTCTGGTTATTTTGGGGTAAGCACTCCATTTATGACGAACAAGCTTGTTTCCAAGTTCCACATTTACATCGGCGAGTCACGTCAACCTGCTTCTGCTCCAACGTATCACCTTCTCTTTTCTCGCTTCTATAACCAGCAGTTCAACGTCTGTAAATTAAGTTAAAGATAAGGTTGTGAATCCGCATTTGTCCAAAAATAGCCAACTTTGTCGTCTATTTCCAAGTCTGCCACGATTGGAAAACACAAACATTTGTTTCCAGAAGTAGTAACGTACTTTTGTTGGAAGTGCATTGCTCTGGGCATGGAAATAAATACGCTGAGAAAATAGGTTTCAGTAATGCATACAATAACCAAAATACGTTAAATATTGTACATATTACGTATCCTAAGACAAAAAAAAAGACATGATTTTGAACGATAGGCCAAACTTAAAAAAAAGTGCAGTTCCTCTTCAAGGACAGGAAGAAACGTGCAGAGAACGTTGCCACACCTTGTTTATAACGTCTCGCTGTTTGTGTATTGTGATGGTCATACATGCTGTATTTTGCTAACTTCATCAGTGTTACCAATAACATCAACACTAGCTAAAATGGTTTGTCATCTCAATGAATTGAACGCATGTTGTAAAGTGACATCACTCTGACTTGTCAGTGAGGCACAAAGCGTGTGTGTGTATTAGAGGTGAGAGGTCTCACTCCTGCTTATTTTTGTTGGCCAAACTGTTGCCCTGGACCACATAGTGTTTTTGGAGAAGAACAAAACTTGTTTAGAAGACTTTATCCTTATTGGCCATACTTATTTGTGTTTTATATTGATATACAAAAGTAAACACTGTTTTTTTTACATTATTTGTGGGGTTTGTTCATGTCACAAAGTTATAACTTTAAATACAGTAGCATTTTGTGAATATTTTGCAGTGGATTGTTGATTCCTTTATGACATTTCTGCTCAAACTTTTTTTTGAACTGTCCTGTTACTAATACAGTATGTGCCCCCCATGTTAAACTCATTCTTACGCTTTTCGACACATGCACAACATGCTGCTCTGCTTGCCTCCTTGGAGTCGTAGTAACAGTGAACCACCGTGCTAAATAGTCTGGACACGCTTTTCCATCCAGTGCCAACATTACGTGATCCCAATAAGAATTCATGCGCCCCCTGTGCGCCTGCGTATGAATCCAGAGAATGCGGAAAATTAATTGTGCATTGACGGACACTTTCACATGAGTTCAGTCGTTACATCAAATAACTGTATTTTTGTTCTTGGTCATTTATTACACATGTTTCACAGTACAAACTAAGTTAATTAGGTCAAGCGTCTGTGTCCAACTAATGAAACATGGGCCTCCCATTAAACATGTTTGTTTTTATGGCACCTTCAAAATTTTTTAAAATAGAACTAAAGGAAGAATGCTGACACATTGATATTAATAATGAACAAAAACACAAATTTGGGTTTTTCAATATATGGTCATTGTAATCTCAGGGCATTCAATCGATCGCAACTGGACTGTTTGGTTTGTCGTAGAAGACGTTAGACTGAGATTGGTCAGATCTCGTCGAGCGGCTGGTGCTAAAACCCCAAATATTTATACTTTAAAAACCAGGAGGGTGTGTCTGGGAAATTATGGTTTCGCCCTATTGTAGTAAGAAAAACAACTGCTTTGATGCAAACAAGACAATCCCACTGTGAAAGTTAACGCCAGTCGTTGAAGTGTAATTCCCCCTCATAAGCATTGAGGTACAGTGTGTGTGTGGCAGAGCGATCGCTGTGGATAGACTACTACCAGTCCAAAATAGTCAAAATCACCCACATTAGTATTCTATTCAGTTGTAAACAAATGGCACAAATGGCATTCTGGTTACAGAAGTCATATGGAAAGCACACACAAGGATGCATCACTTATTATTTCAACACTGGTGTTCCAACTATTTGAAGCTGTCAAGTTATCATGAACTTACTGATAAAGATGTATAATTGGTGGTCGCTTCCACAACTGGCTGCAGTAGTAGCAGGTGTTTTTCACACAGCTTTATGGCCACAAATAGTCATCATATTTGCCAAAGACACATCACCTGACACATAGAAGTCATATGGAGTTATAAAACCCAAAACCAGTGAAGTTGGCACGTTGTGTAAATGGTAAATAAAAACAGAATACAATGATTTGCAAATCTTTTTCAACCTGCATTCAATATACAATGCAAAAACAAGATACTTAATGTTTGAACTGATAAACTCTGTTCAGTGTTTCCCACACATTCATTTATTTGTGGCGGCCCGCCACGAAAGAATTACGTCCGCCACAAATTGATTTTTCGGCTTTTGACTCGGTCAACCGCTCATAAAAGCAACGGGACTGTCTGTGAATGTTGCTTGTAGTTACACCCCAGGTGCAGTAGGTGGCGGTAGCCTACTATGCACTATGCAATAGCACTTAATTCACCTGGTGGGCCAGAAGAAGAAGAAGAGGGACGGATGGACGGACGGAATCAAAATACTCGCCGGCTACTTTTCATAATGATTGCGCTTCCTACGTTTCTACCTCAAACGTCCAAAAGCTGCTGAAAGCCTTGATCCAGGATGCCATGGGGAAAAAAACTTAAATGGTGCCTTTTGGCGACAGTTAGCAGCTTGGTGGCTCATAGCCGGCGAGCTAACGCTTGCTAGCGTGGTAGCATTGCTTCATTTTTACAGGTGTTATAGGTAGATAGTAGTGATGGGTCCGGCAACACCGATGCATCGGCGCATGCGTCGAGCTCATAGAGCGAAACCCTGTGTCGGTGCGCGTACCGCTTTTAGAAAGTCACGTGACCGATCATGAGCTGTTTTGGTCACGTGACCGATACGCTGTGTCGCACTGACGCCTCCTCTGTGCCCTGTGAGCGGCTCTTTTCTACAGCCGGAGAAATAATTACTAAGAAGAGAAAGCGTCTAAAATTGAATACGTTGGAAAAACTGTTTTTTTTTAATAAAAATGTGTAAAAATAAATAAATAATAATTTCCAGGTCCACAAGCATCCTCATTCACAACACGTTCTCTTAGATTTCCATGTTATGATACATGTTCACATTATTTGACTGTATCTAAAAAAGACAAAAAATATATTTTTATTTAAATGAAGTTATGAAATAATCCTAAATGAAATACAATGACTTGGTTTATATTATTGTATATACTAGGTCAGTGGTTCTCAACCTTTTTTCAGCAATGTACCCCCTGTGATTTTTTTTTAAATTCAAGTACCCCCTAATCAGAGCAAAGCATTTTTGGTTGAAAAAAAAAGATAAAGAAGTAAAATACAGCACTATGTCATCAGTTTCTGATTTATTAAATTGTATAACAGTGCAAAATATTGCTCATTTGTAGTGGTCTTTCTTGAACTATTTGGGAAAAAAACATATAAAAATAACTAAAAACTTGTTGAAAAATAAACAAGTGATTCAATTATAAATAAAGATTTCTACACCAGAAGTAATAATCAACTTAAAGTGCCCTCTTTGGGGATTGTATTAGAGATCCATCTGGATTCATGAACTTAATTCTAAACATTTCTTCACAAAAAAAATAAATCTTTAACATCAATATTTATGGAACATGTCCACAAAAAATCTAGCTGTCAACACTGAATATTGCATAGTTACATTTCTTTTCACAGTTCTTTTTGACAGACATTTTAGTGACAAACCTGAGCTTGTGCTTCACTGAGTTTATGAACTTACATTCATATTTTGTTGAAGTATTATTCAATAAATATATAAATGATTTTTGAATTGTTGCTATTTTTAGAATATTTTTTAAAAATCTCACGTACCCCTTGGCATACCTTCAAGTACCCCCAGGGGTTTGCGTACCCCCATTTGAGAACCACTGTACTAGGTCATAAAATCAGTGTCAGTTGAGTCGGTCCATAGGTTGCCTGTAGGGATTTTTAATGTCCAGCAGATGTCATTATTTAGTGACACAGTATCGACACAGTATCAATACAGTTTTGCAATGTGTCACAACGCTTCATGACGCCTCATCAAACCATCACTAGTAGATAGGTTATAGCTGCATCGCTCGCAACTCGTCATATATTTAACGTTAATCCGTGATTTCACAGAGCGTTTCACTGACGGTGAGCAGCCTGACGCTGCTTCATTAACACCGCCGCTGTTTGACTCGTGGCCCGGGGCAGACGCTCGTAGTAACAGTCACGTGTTACAATACCGACGAGCTAACGTGTCCAGGTTATAACCATGTTGTCAATAAACACACATGGACTGAAGCTAAATTGTCCACTGTCCACTGCAGCATGTGAATGCAATGAAAATAATAGAATCTGAGCCAACCAGCTGTTAAAATGTTGTCCAGGTTAATGTTTTGGCCATTAAAGACCATTCATTTCAAGATTTCAACTGTGATTGGGCTTTAAACAGGTGGCTGACCTGTTCAGATGAGTGTAACTGCTACTGGTCAAATAATGTGAAATAGCATTTAATTTTACATGTATGCAATGCCATTTAAATGCAATTATAGATAATAATAATAATAATAATATTAATAAATACTGTGTAGTGTTGTAAATAGTCAACGGGAAGGATTCTATTAAGATATAAGCCATGAGCACTACACAGCCAGAAAAAAACCTAGGCAGGACAAGTACAAATATTGGGGCAAGTAGATTTGAGAAGTCAGGCAAGTAGAAAAAAACCTTAACGTTGAACCCTGCATGTGTTGAGCTGCTGCCACTTAAGGTTAGACGGCACTGTACATAGAGCGGTTCTGCTCGTTAGTAATAAATTCTAATGTTGGATGTTCACTCCTTCACACAGATGAGTATAGAAAAATATTTTCAACGGCCAAAAAGGGCTCGACTTGGAGAGGAGGTAGGCCTACAGTTCGGACCACAGGTGCGACCTGTTCAGCAGCAGCAGCAGGAGGAGGAGGAGGAGGAGGAGGTTGACTGACTGTGGCAGGACACCTCTGCCTCTGTTTCACTTCATGTTGCTGGTAAATAATATGGTTGTAGTAGTAGGCTAAAGTTAAATTATTTAGTATTCACTAATTAAAGGGGCAGAGCTTTAAGAGACATTTTAGCTTTTATATTTTATAAGATATATTTTTTGTAAGAACCACAATTAATAAATATATTTCAGTGAATCACTAATTGTTCAAATCTGTATATAAATATGTACATAAAATGTTGTAATTATATTCCAACTCCGCGTTCTTCTTGGTCATCGCCGCTTTGAGCTGAGGCATCCCTCATTATCGAACGAAGGTGTTCATCAGTCATTATTTCTCGTATTCCACAGTCTTTGGGGCGTTCCTTACAGGCAATGCTTTTAACGTCCTGTACGAGCTGACGTCACGTCCACATTTCATCCCTTCTAACAACGTGCCCGCCCAGTCACAAGATATGAGTGGCTTCTGTACGCACACACACATAAATGCAACGCATACTTCATCAACAGCGATACAGTTTACACTGAGAGTGGCCGTATAAGCAACTTTAACATTGTTAGAAATATACGCCACACTGTGAATCCACACCAAACAAGAATGACAAACACATTTTGGGAGAACATCCGCACATAAACACAACAGAACAAATACCCAGAACCCTTTGCAGCACTAACTCTTCCGGGACGCTTCCGGGGCTCAGGAACACTTCAGAAAACCACTGTCAGTAACTACAGTTGGTCGCTACATCTGTAAGTGGAAGTTAAAACTCTAGTATGCAAAGCCAAAACCGTTTATCAACAACACTCAGAAACGCTGCCAGCTTTGCTGGGCCCGAGATCATCTAAGTTGGACTGATACAAAGTGGAAAAGTGTTCTGTAGTCTGACAAGTCCACATTTCAAATTGTTTTTGGCAACTGTGGATGTTGTGTCTTCCGGACCAAAGAGGGAAAGAACCATCCGGATTGTTCTAGGCGCAATGTTCAAAACCAGCATCTGTGATGGTATGGGGGTCTATTAGTGCCCAAGGGTAACTTACACATCTGTGAAGGCATCATTAATGCAGAAAGGTACATACAGGTTTTGGAACAACATATGTTGCCATCCAAGTAACATATTTTTCATAGACGCCCCTGCTTATTTCAGCAAGACGATGCCAAGCCACGTCCAGACCTGTTCCCCATTCAAAATGTGTGGCGCATAATGAAGCTTTAAATACGACAACGGAGACCCGGACTGTTGAACAACTTAAGCTGTACATCAAGCAAGAATGGGAAATAATTCCATTTGAAAAGTTTCAAAAATTGGTCTCCTCAGTTCCCAAACGTTTACTGAGAGTTGTTAAAAGGAAAGGTGATGTAACACAGTGGTAAAAATGCCCCTGTGCGAACTTTTTTGCAATGTGTTGCTGCCATAAAATTTTTAGTTAGTTTCTCAGTTTGAACATTAAAATATCTTGTCTTTGCAGTCTATTCAATTGAATATAAGATGAAAAGGATTTGCAAATCATTGTATTCTGTTTTTATTTACGATTTACACAACGTGCCAACTTCACTGGTTTTGGGTTTTGTTATAGACTGAGGGTCAGTTTTTATAACAGGGCCATAGTCCTGTTAAATAAAAACATGTGATTGTATCATGTGTCGTTTTAGGCACAAGTGCAATATTGGACAAATGCAATCCGCAACCAAGTACAATAAAAAAAAAAAGTAAAACAGTGCAATAATCTGCTGTCAACGTAACTTGTGTTAATTTGCTGCCAATGTCATTTTGTGTAATTTGTGTTTAGGATTCCAATTTGTATTTCTTCCTTTTACATTTTTTTTCTATATACTTTTATATTTATATTTTCATTTACTTATGTGTTATATACCTGTTTTGCACTGAGGGGAGAAACTGTGCCCACATTTGGTTGAACTGGTGTCCTGTGTATTTTTGTACAAGGGCAAAGAAGATTCTTATCTAATTGTTGATTTAATCATTATTGCACAAAAAATATGCTGATGTTAAATACCTTTCTGTGGTGGCAGACTGCTCAGCCTTTGTTTCATCTCCCTTTCTGCAACTAACAAAAATAACCCATTTTCATTTTGCAGAAATGGAGAATTAAAAAAAAAAAACATTCTTAAATATCACCCTTTCACTTTATGTCCCCGGGCAAATCATAAGTAAATGTAAAAGGAATGGCTAATACCAGTTATGTTGACAAGTGCTTGTGTTGACATGAGTCAGCCAATTGGATACTTTACAATTTGTGTTCCATTGCATACTATTGCCACATATACACTTTTTTTTAATTTTACAATGTAAAATCCATCTTTAGTTTTCATTATTGTTTGGTTGTACAATGGTTTTGGCCCAAGTGGCATATGTCCTATTTTTCAGAATGCATGGAGCTTTTCGAAATAATTTCTGAAATTAAACATGCACTATTTCTTGCTTTAGTATGGCAGCCCAATGCTACCCTATGGAGCGCCTGGAGGACCAATGGGGGGCCACATGCCCAGTCAAATGGGTGGACCAATGGGAGGTACACCGCCTCGGGTTGGTGGATATGCCCCTTATGGGGGAGGATATCCCAGCACATATGGCGTTCCAACCCCAACTGCCAATGACCCAATGTGGGGTTATTTCACAGCCATTGCTGGCCAGGTATGTCCCCTTGTAGAAGAAAAGGCATCTACAGTGCTTTCTAACGGGCACTGCTACAATTCGAACTTACTACCTTTCTGTAGGATGGTGAGGTGGATGCAGAGGAGCTCCAAAGATGTCTAACTCAAGCTGGCTTCACTGGAACCTACAGCCGTAAGTGGCCATCCCTATGCTATGTCAGGGCTGCCAAGTTTCAGAAAAAAGTGAGACTTTAGTGTCATTATGCGTTCACATATTTTTTGGCCTTTTTTTAGAATCGATTTGGCCTGATATTGTTGATTTATACCTTTTAAGATTGATGTCCTCACCTCCAGCGGCTCTCCCTGCACTGTGGCCTCCTAATGATAGTCTTAATTAACCAGAAATTAGAAATGGAAATTTTAACAAGAATTTTGTCAATGTTTCATTTCAACCAGGAGGAAAAGACAGCAGAACTGTCTGATGTCACTTCCTCTCACCAAACATCTTTCAAAAGATCTGGACTATGATTTCGAATTTGAATTTCGATAATGGCTTTTCACGATTATGAAGATATAATAATCGAAAAAATAAACAATCGACCGCGCAACGTGCAAGCAAATTCCGTAGCTTGTGATGGTGAAACCGATGAGGAGCGAATGAATGAAAGAAGAGCATGTCTACGAGAGGTTTGGAATGTCCCCATGGTTGCTACTTTTTACTTGACACAGCGCTTTGTAGCTTACCACCACCAAGTGTGAATGTAGAGTGAATGAATGATGGGTTCTCACTTCTCTGTGAGCGCTTTGAGTATCCAGTTGATAGAAAAGCGCTATATAAATCAAATTAATTATTATTATTATTATTAGAGTATGCCGAATCAATAATCACTAAACTCAACAAAAAAGTAAGGCACAAGATTTACACGTTCAAGTAACCGCGGACGAAGTGACATAATTGGCTAATAAAACAGAATCCGCTGATAAACGCAAAATAATATCAGGGAAATTGACATAAATGTAAGTGAAACGTTGTCATTGTGAGGAGAAGAAACATTTGTTTGGAAAAATAATGTGTCCGATAGCGCTCATTTATCCCCGACACAGTCAACTTCCCCATCCGAAACTAAACAATAGCTGTGTTCCAATTCAGGGGATGCATCCTTCGGAGGACCCGGCCTACGCAGCCTCAGAAAGCTGGACCTTCGGAGGCACCTCTGAAAGATGACCTGTTGTTAAATGGGGACAGTCTAGCCTGCGGAGGATACTTACATTTGAAAGTGTATTCGCTGCCGCTGCCGGTACCGCTGCTTGTATTTGCCGCCATCGTCAAAAAGATCCGGGTTGAACAAAGGCGCGCAAAGCATCTCGGGATATGGCAGGCCACGAAGGATAGTCGCGGTGCATCCTCTGAATACAGGGAAAAGGAGGGCGCATTCGTCGGCTGCATTTGCAGGAGCCTTTGAATTTTAATAAATTGGGACAGCCTTTGCGCAGCGTTGTGACGTAAGCGGCCTTCAAATTCGCCCTTCGAAGGATGCAGACCCTGACTTGGGACACAGCTAATGTATAGACGGTCACTTGAAACATTGATTAAACCACAAAGCTAAAGCTAACAAGAACAACCCATACACCTGCAACACATCTCATTTGCTTGTGTTGTTGTGAACGACATCATCCATGTAATATCAATTTACAAACCGTGGTCGCAACTTGAGAGGCGCTCTCTTTTTTTTTTTTTTTAACAGCCTCAAGTGAGTCGCCAAAGCACAGCACACTTCCCCCCTTCACAATAATAGCACGGCGCGCCACAGCCAGTCTGACTGCTCTAACAAAATAAATATTTTCCATCAGTTCTTCCCTCTCCCCTCGAGTCCTGTCGGTTTTCATGCTTTCCTCCTATATCCCGCCATTAATCCCCTTCAGTCTCGAGCCAATCACAAATCAGATTATGCCTTACCGTCAAAAGATTCAAGTTGATACGCTGACTGATCGTAGCAATGACATGACAGTGTCTTTTTTTAAACAAAGGACGGCCAAAACGCAGCCAAGACCCGCCTTACATTGCTTCTGATTGGTTTATATTGCGTGGTGGCTTCTGTGGTTGGTTAGATTTAGGCTCAAAGGCCAAAGTTTATGATCATGAAAAACATAAATAATGAGTATTGTGTAGGGAAATTTGTGTGTGAGAAATGTCAAGTGTGGCGTGAGAAAGGGTTAAATTGCGTAACTGTCTCGCTCAAAGCGTGAGGCTTTGCAGCTCTGGCAATGTTATGCTGTGCTACGCTAACTTGTCAAAACGGTTCTCTTCATGTTCTTTATGATGCAGCATTCAGCCTGGAGACATGCAGAATAATGATTGCGATGCTTGATGTATCCTTTTCTGTATTGCTGTGTGCGGCATCATTTGTGATCACGCAACATGTCCCAGTTGCTGTCCATCATCAGCAATTGAACCTTCACCACACCATCACAGAGGGACTTCACAGGAAAGATGGGCTTCAATGAGTTCAAGGAGTTGTTTCTGGCTCTGAATGGCTGGAAGCAGAACTTCATGATGTTTGACCGAAACAGGAGTGGGACTGTGGAGCCTCATGAGATGAACCAGGCAATCAGCTCAATGGGTGAGAGACTGTTAATGACTTGGACTTTGACAATACAGTTGAACCTCAAAGGTAGGGATACAAGAAAACAAACATCTTTTAGATGTGTCACTATGAAAATTCAGTGTTAAAAGCACAACAGAATCATCAGGGTTTCCCCTACAAGGCCCGCCATGGCAAAATAAAAGCCGCCACAACTTAAAAATTATATTGTTTTTATGTGAAAACAAATTAAAGTAATATAAAGTATGAATGGATATATAAAGGCTGTTATTTTCGCACGATTGACTAGAAATGCACCAAAAATGTATTCGGCCGGCGAAAAAAAACTTTGATCACCGAGACCAGATGTTGTGATGAAGTAAAGAAAATGCACGGGATTGTTTAGAGCAGAGGCAGTATGTCTGCGATGTGGTCGTACTCTAATATATCTGAGATATACCCGCGGACAGCGGTCTACAAAATGTGCAATGTGCAAATATTAAGAGGATAATGGCGGCTTTTAAAGAGAGAATATGCATTTGGAGCAGTAGCACAAAGCAAGTGTGACGTCAGGCTTGCTGCAGCTCTCACTGTTCGTAGCAGACATTGAGTGACAGAAGTAAACTCTCTACACACGAGTGTTGTCTCCAATAACACCAGAAAAATATGCTAGATTTGTTGCTAGTCGTTTTTAAGCATATGCAGCTACATATTGACATATTGAGGCGGTAAGCTGCTGCATCATGTCTGAGTTAGTAAAATTATACAAATCATGCCTCTAACTTGTGGAGTAGAAGGTAGTAGCTACAAACTGAGAAGGTGGTCAACTTAGACATTCAATTAAGACCATGAGATGGCGAGAAACACTAAAAACGTTGATAATTTGTGTATTTTTTTTCTCTTTTGTACCTGTGTGAGGATTATGAATAATTCTTTATTTAATCTGAAAGCTCTGAACATCCCATCAGTCGGCATCCTAGTGAGAGCAGACATTGTAAAGTTAGTGATTGGTTTATTATGTCTTTGATTGATTGATTGAAACTTTTATTAGAAGATTGCACAGTACAGTACATATTACGTACAATGACCACTAAATGGTAACACCCGAATACATTTTTCAACTTGTTTAAGTCCACGTTAATCAATTCATGTCCATAGTTTAAATTTCTTATTTAGCACTTAACAATAGTGCTACTTGCTGAATCTGCTGATCACTTAGCTTCTGAACTTGTAGCTTATTCTTCTTATATTTAAGCTAAAAAATATTAGGTTCTGGATCATCATTTGTCCCAAAGTAGTCGTTATATATAATAATTCTGCCATGATTAGTCGCAGTTGTTATTTTTGAAGGAAATAGCCAACATCTGCTTCTGCATTTTTGAGTGAGTGAGTTTGAGGAAGAATTCTCACAAAAACTCTTAATCAATGCCACTTATAAGTAATTTTTAATATTAATAATTGACAACAAAAATTGGGCTGCAACAGATAAGGGCACTTTTTTCACACAGAGCAAAAGAGCAGGTGCTTGAGCATCTGTGCACATGCCTGGATGATATTGACTCTGGCCTTATATGATGCTTACCCAGGATACCGCATCAGTCCTCAGGCTCTGAACGCCATCCTCAAGCGCTACAACAAAGGTGGACGCATCTTCTTCGACGACTATGTGGCCTGCTGTGTCAAACTTCGAGCTCTGACAGGTACTGGACTTACAAATGAAACCATTTCCATGCACATTATATTGCAGAAAGGTTGATACCGTTTTTACGACGTATTCAGACAGACCCACAAAAAGAACCATTTGCAGGCATACTCAGAAATGGGGTTAAAAATGTGACTGTGGAGCAAAATTTAAGCAACATTCACACCAAAGCATATCCAATACAGTAACGTGATATCTTTGATATACAGTGTAGTCCTGCACATTGGCAGCCACATTAATTCATTCATTCAGCAGACAATAAAATGTTTTTGCATCTGACAAAAAAACCCCAATAAGAAACATAACACTGGCTTCCTCGCTGATAAAACACTGTAGTGATGGGCATCTGCTAGCTCATGATTGCGCCCATTTCTCTGAAAATGGTCAGTGTGGTTACAAGACACACTCTAATAGTGTTTTTCAACCACTGTGCCGCACATTAGTGTGCCGTGAGATACAGTCTGGAGTGCCGTGGGAGACTATATAATTTTTACCTATTTGGGTTAAAAATATTTTTTGCAAACCAGTAATTATAAGTCTGCAAATGATGTGTTGTTGTTGAGTGTCGGTGCTGTCTAGAGCTCGGCAGAGTAACCATGTAATACTCTTCCATATCAGTAGGTGGCAGCCGGTAGCTAATTGCTTTGTAGATGTCGGAAACAGCAGGAGGCAGCATGCAGGTAAAAAGGTGTCTAATGCTTAAATAAACAAAAGGTGAATGCCCCTAAGAAAAGGCATTGAAGCTTAGGGAAGGCTATGCAGAACAAAACTAAAACTGAACTGGCTACAAAGTAAACAAAAACAGAATGCTGGACGACAGCAAAGACTTACTGTGGAGCAAAGACAGTGTCCACTATGTACATCCGAACATGACATGACAAGCAACAGTATCCCCACAAAGAAGGAGAAAAACAACTGAAATATTCTTGATTGCTAAAACAAAATACATTTCACTCAAAGGAAGACATGAAACGGCTACAGGAAAATACCAATAAAAGAGAAAAAGCCACCCAAATAGGAGCGCAAGACAAGAACTAAAACACTACACACAAGAAGAAAACAGCAAAAAACTCAAAATAAGTCACAACGTGATGTGACAGGTCGTGACATTACACTTACTTTGAGACAAGAGCTATATTGATGCATGTTTGGTTGTGGTTTAAAGTCATAGCCAACAATTGCGACAACGACTTTTTACTGTCAACTGAATTTCGTTTGTTCATGATTTCTGCTGGTGGTGTGCCTCCGGATTTTTTCAACGCAAAAAATGTGCCTTGGCTCAAAAAAGGTTGAAAAACACTGCTCTAATACTCTACAGAGGTAGGACCAAATACGCTTTGCTATCCTCTTATTCCTTTTTGGATTTGTTCAATTATCTAATGCAAGTGTGGTTGTTTGTTGTGCTGTACATTTTTTTCAACATGATCCAAATAAATTGTATACAGTATACAACTTTCTGTCGTTGGGTGTCGATCACCGATGACGTAACGGGTGAATACGTCATCGGCGGGAGAGGGAAAAGACGTACGCGGACAATCAAGTGCGCAGCCATTATGGGTATTCAGTGTTTCCCACAGGACAGGCATCTATGGGGTGGGGGGCAGCGGCGATGACCAAGAAGAACGCAGAGTTGGAATATAATATAATAAACACTTTATGTACATATTTATATACAGATTTGAACAATTAGTTATTCACTGAAATATATTTATTAATTGTGGTTCTTACAAAAAATATATCTTATAAAATATAAAAGCTAAAATGTCTCTTAAAGCTCTGCCCCTTTAATTAGTGCATACATCATCTGTGTGAAGGAGTGAACATCCAACATTAGAATTTATTACTAACGAGCAGAACCGCTCTATGTACAGTGCCGTCTAACCTTAAGTGGCAGCAGCTCAACACATGCAGGGTTCAACATTAAGGTTTTTTTCTACTTGCCCGACTTCTCAAATCTACTTGCCCCAATATTTTTACTTGTCCTGCCTAGGTTTTTTTCTGGCTGTGTAGTGCTCATGGCTTATATCTTACTAAAATTATTATTATTATCTATAATTACATTTAAATGGCATTGCATACATGTAAAATTAAATGCTATTTCACATTATTTGACCAGTAGCAGTTACACCCATCTGAAACAGGTCGGCCACCTGTTTAAAGCCGGATCACAGTTGAAATCTTGAAATGAAGGGCCTTTAATGGCCAAAACATTAACCTGGACAACATTTTAACAGCTGGTTGGCTCAGATTTTATTCTTTTCATTGCATTCACATGCTGCAGTGGACAGTGGACAATTTAGCTTCAGTATTAATGCAGTATCTGAAGCACCGTCTCCACGTGTGTTTATTGACAACAGGGTTATAACCTGGACACGTTAGCTTGTCGGTATGGTAACAGGTGACTGTTACTGCGTGCGTCTGCCCCGGCCCCCGAGTCAAACAGCGGCGGTGTTAATGAAGCAGCGTCAGGCTGTTCACCGTCAGTGAAACGCTCGGTGAAATCGCGGATTAACGTTAAATATATGACGAGCCGCGAGTGATGCAGCTATAACCTATCTCACCTGGTAGAGCACCCGCTGCGGCGACCCAGTTCGATTCGCTTTGCTCCGCGTCAATCCCCCCTCTCCCCAGCTGTCCTTTCAAAATAAATGCATTCAAATCCCGAAAATAAAAATTATGAAAATCCGAGTCGGTGCTGCACACTGCACAGGTTCGGACCACTTTTGAACTTGTTTGCCAAGACGTCTTACCCTCGTATTTTGATCCGGTCGGTCCGTTCTTCTTTTACTTCGTCGTCTTCGTCTTCTTCTTCCTCTTCTTCTGGCCCACCAGGTGAATTGAGTCCCATTGCTTTTATGAGCGGTCGAGCGAGTCAAAAGCCGAAAAATCAATTTGTGGCGGACGTAATTCTTTCGTGGCGGGCCGCCACAAATAAATGAATGTGTGGGAAACAGTGGTATTTGTTAAAGACTCGCTTGAATAATATTTCCAAGGTCTACAACCTGCTCCTCCTTCTGTGAAGTAACCTTAGGTGCCAGTACCGCAATCCATAGCTGGACAGCTTCTACCGTACACCTCTCGTAGTACCAGTGTAAGATGGTCTAGGAAGCCAGATACCCATTTTTGTCATGGTGCTGCAAGGTAGAGCAGCCGCACAATTGCCATTGGTGGATCATCCTCCACCCTGGCAACAGCCACCTGTGACACAGCAGTCACTATCACATCAGATGACAGCAGGTGTTGAGTCATGTACCCAAATGCCTACTACTTTACTTATCCGTCTGTGTAGAAGTAAGACAGTCTCTCCAGTCTTTGTTCATAGACACTTAAATACCCTCTTCTAACGTCATATCGGATGTGTTGCCAAGAACACCAGATGTCATTATGTTAGGTCAATCTGCTCATACAAGGCCATGTTGAGAAAGTCTTGCTTGCATAACAGCTTGTCAACAATCCAACTCATACAAGTCGACAGTCTAGGTTGTACCACCAGATGAGAACCAGATGTGTCTAATCATAATTCAGACATAGTTCAATCCACAACATCTAGTCAGCAAGATGCTTTTTCTCAGCATATGTCTCGCCCTGTGACTTCCCATTCTAAATCCTAGCTTCCAGTCCAAGTACCTGGTATCATGGATATGGCGAGAGCATACTCTTACGGAATCTCAAAACCAAATCTGCCGGTGTTCTCATGTAAATACTACATTTATATGAGAGTCTGGCAAATATATATTAAATTAATCAATTCTCACACTGATTTTTTTTAGACTCGCCGAGTGTCTGTTTGTTTTGGGATTCACAAGTAGAGTTGTTCGTCGAAAGCTGATGAGGATTTTTGCAAAATGAGAATACATTTATTTTTGGTCGTTGTATAATTTCTGACCTACATTGTGCCCGCGGGAGCGTATTAAAGAACCAGCCGGTGACTTAAAGGGTAACTGCAGTTAAAAAAAAAAGGTTGCCTATTGTTCACAATCATAATGAAAGACAAGAAGACAAACATTTTAGTTTTTTTTGCATTCTAACATGTAAAAATTGTCTCGTTGTAGGTAGCTAGCAATGCAGCTAATGGGAGCAATCAATTCTACCTCTAAAATGTATTCAAAAACCATCACCAATACTTTACACTTTTACATTGCGTAAAAACGAACATTGAGGAACGCTCTTTCTAGCGTAGTAACACATCGCCATGTTTCAGTATTAGCCATAAAAGTTAGCTACGGCAAGAGATAAGCTAGCTTCAACCTCAGCACAAAACGCGTTTGAGTTTGTAATGCACAACACAATAGGATAGAACACCAATCTGTACTGACTGAAAAACATGAACCATCATATTATAGTAACTGAAAAGTATTAGCCCACATTTCATGTTTTGTTTGTACACAGCTAGCCAGAAAGTGTATGCACTGTAGTTGTAATGACAGAGTGATTGGAGCACATGTTTGTAAAAAAAAAAAAACATTCATGAAGTTTGGTTCTTTTATGAATTTATTATGGGTCTACTGAAAATGTGACCAAATCTGCTGGGTCAAAAGTATACATACATTATCAATTTTGGTGATGTAGAAAAGTTACAATCAAATCAATTTGGCTTCATGGCATGGCCTCTTAACTTCATGTGAGTGATTATGATTGACGACACTTGTTGACTTCTCTGAGCCCATTTAAATAGAGCTCATGTGATGAAGTCATTATACTTGGTTACAAATGCGACAAAAGTCAAAAGGAACTCAGCACAGATCTGAAAAAACTAATCATTGACTTGACAAGTCAGGAAAGTCACTTGGAGCCATTTTAAAGCAGCTTAAGGTCCCAATAGCAACTGTGCAGACAATTGTTCGTAAGTATAAAGTGCATGGCACAGTTTTGTCACTGCCACGATCAGGGAAAAAACGCAAGCTATCACCTGCTGCTGAGAGAAAATTGGTCAGGATGATCAAGAGTCAACCGAGAACCACCAAAAAGCAGGTCTGCAATGAATTGGAAGCTGCTGGAACACAGATGTAAGTGTCTACAGTCAAGTGTGTTTTGCATCGCCATGGACTGAGAGGCTACCATGCAAGAAGGAAGCCCTTGCTCCAGAAGCGACACCTTAAGGCTCGTCTAAAGTTTGCTGCTGATCACATGGACAAAGATAAGACCTTCTGGAGGAAAGTTATGTGGTCAGATGAAACAAAAATTGAGCTGTTTGGCCATAATACCTAGCAATATGTTTGGAGGAGAAAAGGTGAGGCCTTTAATCACAGGAACACCATGCCTACCGTCAAGCATGGTGGTAGTATTATGCTCTGGGCCTGTTTTGCTGCCAATGGAACTGGTGCTTGACAGAGGAAATGGAACAATGAAAAAAAGGGGATTACCTCCAAATTCTTCAGAACAACCTAAAATCATCAGCCCGAAGGTTGGGTCTTGGGCGCAGTTGGGTGTTCCAACAGGACAATGACCCCAAATACACATCAAAAGTGGTAAAGAGATGGCTAAATCAGGCTACAATTAAGGTTTTAGAATGGCCTTCCCAAAGTCCTGACTTAAACCCCATTGAGAACATGTGGACAATGCTGAAGAAACAAGTCCATGTCAGAAAACCAACATATTTAGCTGAACTGCACCAATTTTGTCAAGAGGAGTGGTCAAAAATTCAACCAGAAGCTTGTGGATGGCTACCAAAAGCGCCTTATTGCAGTGAAACTTGTCAAGGGACATGTAACCAAATATTAACATTGCTGTATGTATACTTTTGACCCAGCAGATTTGGTCACATTTTCAGTAGAACCATAATAAATTCATAAAAGAACCAAACTTCATGAATGTTTTTTGTGACAAACAAGTATGTGCTCCAATCACTCTATCACAAAAAAGTAAGAGTTGTAGAAATTATTGGAAACTCAAGACAGCCATGACATTATGTTCTTTACAAGTGTATGTAAACTTTTGACCACGCCACGACTGTGTATATATATATATATATATATATATATATATATATATACACACACACACGTATGCATACATACACACACATATATATATGTGTATGTATGTATTGTGATATGCGGTCACAAACCAACCTCCCAGAGACAGTTCTGTTAGGGTTCAAACACAGCAGCGTTGCTTTATTCAGTCACTTTTTTGGAATGCAGGCTAACTTAAATTCCTCCCGGTTGGGGTTTTCATTTAAACAAACAAATTATCGCATTTCTCATGCCTTGATCAGGTCTCCTAAATTGCCTGGAACATAGAGCAGAGAAATCTCTGATCAGTGCAAAGTTCAATAAATCAGAGCATTCAATGAATCAAACATCTTACACATTTAGCAGACTAATTTACAAACTATAGTTCAGTGGAGCAACACACTTACCGCCCGATGGACGCAGACCTTTCCCAGCAGGGAGCCAGCCACACAATGAGTCAAACACTGAGGTGCTATTTAAATCAAACGCAGTGATTGCCAACCTGACACAGCTGCCTTGGGGCAGGTGGCCACACATCAGCCTGATTGAGGATAAAATTAGGGATGCACTTGCCTTCAATGACCACACCTAGAGGGTGGCGTAGTTTGACCGCCTGGTGCATGCTGTCATTGTGATGACTGGCCCTCCGCCTAGTCTCACCTGTTCGGAGGTATTGTGATGCTCCACAGTATATATATATATATATATATATATATATATATATATATACAAACCCCGTTTCCATATGAGTTGGGAAATTGTGTTAGATGTAAATATAAACGGAATACAATGATTTGCAAATCCTTTTCAACCCATATTCAATTGAATGCACTACAAAGACAAGCTATTTGATGTTCAAACTCATAAACTTTTTTTTTTTTTTGCAAATAATAATTAACTTAGAATTTCATGGCTGCAACACGTGCCAAAGTAGTTGGGAAAGGGCATGTTCACCACTGTGTTACATGGCCTTTCCTTTTAACAACACTCAGTAAACATTTGGGAACTGAGGAAACACATTTTTTAAGCTTCTCAGGTGGAATTCTTTCCCATTCTTGCTTGATGTACAGCTTAAGTTGTTCAACAGTCCGGGGGTCTCCGTTGTGGTATTTTAGGCTTCATAATGCGCCACACATTTACAATGGGAGACAGGTCTGGACTACAGGCAGGCCAGTCTAGTACCCGCACTCTTTTACTATGAAGCCACGTTGATGTAACACATGGCTTGGCATTGTCTTGCTGAAATAAGCAGGGGCGTCCATGGTAACGTTGCTTGGATGGCAACATATGTTGCTCCAAAACCTGTATGTACCTGTCAGCATTAATGGTGCCTTCACAGACGTGTAAGTTACCCATGTCTTGGGCACTAATACACCCCCATACCATCACAGATGCTGGCTTTTCAACTTTGCGCCTATAACACTCCGGATGGTTCTTTTCCTCTTTGGTCCGGAGGACACAACGTCCACAGTTTCCAAAAACAATTTGAAATGTGGACTCGTCAGACCACAGAACACTTTTCCACTTTGTATCAGTCCATCTTAGATGAGCTCAGGCCCAGCGAAGTCGACGGCGTTTCTGGGTGTTGTTGATAAACTGTTTTCGTCTTGCATAGGAGAGTTTTATTTGCACTTACAGATGTAGCGACCAACTGTAGTTACTGACAGTGGGTTTCTGAAGTGTTCTTGAGCCCATGTGGTGATATCCTTTACACAATGATGTCCCTTGTTGATGCAGTACAGCCTGAGGGATCGAAGGTCACAGGCTTAGCTGCTTACGTGCAGGGATTTCTACAGATTCTCTGAACCCTTTGATGATATTACGGACCGTAGATGGTGAAATCCCTAAATTCCTTGCAATAGCTGGTTGAGAAAGGTTTTTCTTAAACTGTTCAACAATTTGCTCATGCATTTGTTGACAAAGTGGTGACCCTCGCCCCATCCTTGTTTGTGAATGACAGAGCATTTAATGGAATCTACTTTTATTCCCAATCATGGCACCCACCTGTTCCCAGTTTGCCTGTTCACCTGTGGGATGTTCCAAATAAGTGTTTGATGAGCATTCCTCAACTTTAACAGTATTTATTGCCACCTTTCCCAACTTCTTTGTCACGTGTTGCTGGCATCAAATTCTAAACTTAACGATTATTTGCAAAAAAAAAAAATGTTTATCAGTTTGAACATCAAAATATGTTGTCTTTGTAGCATATTCAACTGAATATGGGTTGAAAATGATTTGCAAATCATTATATTCCATTTATATTTACATCTAATACAATTTCCCAACTCATATGGAAATGGGGTATGATATAATTCATATAGCAATACGGTCTCACACTCATTAGAATATTGTGATAAAGTTCTTTATTTTCTGTAATGCAATTAAAAAACAAAAATGTCATACATTCTGGATTCTTTACACATCAACTGAAATATTGCAAGCCTTTTATTATTTTAATATTGCTGATTATGGCATACAGCTTAAGAAAACTCAAAACAATTAGAATTAGAAAACAAAATCAAACATTTGAAAATGTCAATTAATGCACTCAGTACTTGGTTGGGAATCTTTTTGCACGGATTACTGCATCAATGCGGCGTGGCATGGAGGCAATCAGCCTGTGGCATTGCTGAGGTGTTATGGATGCCCAGGATGCTACAATAGCGGCCTTTAGCTCATTTGCATTATTGGGTCTGGTGTCTTTCAGCTTCTTCTTCACAATACCCCACAAATTCTCAATGGGGTTCAGGTCAGGGGAGTTGGCAGGCCAATCGAGGACAGTAATGCCATGGTCAGTACACCAGTTACTGGTGGTTTTGGCACTGTGGGCAGGTGCCAGATCATGCTGGAAAATGAAATCATCATCTCCATAGAGATTTTCAACAGATGGAAGCATGTAGTGCTCTAAAATCTCTTTTGGTACACATCTGCATTGACTCTGGACTTGATGAAACACAGTGGACCAACACCAGCAGCTGACATGACTCCCAAAACCATTGCTGACTGTGGGAACTTCACACTGGATTTCAAGCAACTTGGATTTTGCTTCTATCCAGCCTTCCTCCAGACTCTAGCGCCTTGACTTCCAAATGAAATACAAAACTTGCTTTCGTCTGAAAACAGGACTCTGGACCACTCTGCAACTGTCCAGTGCTTCTTTTCCATAGCCCAAGTCAGATGCTTCTAGAGATTTTAGAGCACTACATGCTTCCAGAGAATTTGTGGGGTATTGTGAAGAAGAAGCTGAAAGACACCAGACCCAATAATGCAAATAAGCTAAAGGCCGCTATTGTAGCATCCTGGGCATCCATAACACCTCAGCAATGCCCAGAGGTGGGTAGTAACGCGCTACATTTACTCCGTTACATCTACTTGAGTAACTTTTGGGATAAATTGTACTTCTAAGAGTAGTTTTAATGCAACGTACTTTTACTTTTACTTGAGTATATTTATAGAGAAGAAACGCTACTTTTACTCCGCTACTTTTATCTACATTCAGCTCGCTACTCGCTACTATTTTTTATCGATCTGTTAATGCACGCTTTGTTTGTTTTGGTCTGTCAGACAGACCTTCATAGTGCATGCGTTTCAACAAATACAGTCACTGGTGACTTTCACTCCGTTCCACCAATCAGATGCAGTCACTGGTGACGTTGGACCAATTAAACAGAACCAGGCGGTCACATGACCTGACTTAAACAAGTTGAAAAACTTATTGGGGTGTTACCATTTAGTGGTCAATTGTACGGAATATATACTGTACTGTGCAATCTACTAATAAAAGTTTCAATCAATCAATCAAAAGTGTGAAGGAAAAAATACCCTTTTATTTCAACCGTACATCCCGTCAAAAGCCTAAAGACTGACTGCACAGTTCCTGTCTTCACAATAAAAGTGTCGCTCCATCGCGCCTGCGCTTTCAAAACAAGAGTCTCCGAAAGCCAGCGCAAACAAGCTAGCAAGCTACGGAGTTTGCCGCCAATGTATTTCTTGTAAAGTGTATAAAAACGAATATGGAAGCTGGACAAATAAGATGCCAAAAATCAACAACTTTCATGTGGTATTAGACAGAAAGGAGGAACTTTTTTCTCCTCCATTTGAAAACGTGGACGCTATCAGCACTACTGTCTGATTACAATCAATGCAAGTCATCAGAATCAGGTAATACACCAACTTATATTCTTGTCTTCATGAAAGAAAGGAATCTATATGTGTTAAACATGCATGTATATTCATTAAAACACCTTTAACATGTAAACAAAAACGGCAAAATAAATAAATATAAATTATATACTGTATATATATATATATATATATATATATATATATATATATATATATATATATAAATGTGTGTGTGTATATATATATATATATATATATATATATATATATATATATATAAATGTGTGTGTGTATATATATATATATATATATATATATATATATATATATATATATATATATATATATGATATGTGTGTGTATGTTACTCATCAGTTACTCAGTACTTGAGTAGTTTTTTCACAACATACTTTTTACTTTTACTCAAGTAAATATTTGGGTGACTACTCCTTACTTTTACTTGAGTAATAAATCTCTAAAGTAACAGTACTCTTACTTGAGTACAATTTCTGGCTACTCTACCCACCTCTGGCAATGCCACAGGCTGATTGCCTCCATGCCACGCCGCATTGATGCAGTAATCCGTGCTAAAGGATTCCCAACCAAGTACTGAGTGCATTAATTGACATTTTCAAATGTTTGATTTTGTTTTGTTGTTATAAATCTTTTTTTTTACTTGGTCTGAGGAAATATTCTAATTCTAATTGTTTTGAGTTTTCTTAAGCTGTATGCCATAATCAGCAATATTAAAATAATAAAAGGCTTGCAATATTTCTGTTGTATAATGAATCCAGAATGAATGAAACAATATTCTAATTTTCTGAGACAGTCCTATATGTATACTGTATGTATATGTATGTATATGTGTGTATGTATATATATATATATATATATATATATATATATATATATATATATATATATATATATATATATATATATATATATATATATATATATATACGGATCACGATTGAAGCCAACAAGCAAACCGTCAACTGCCTCGACGTCACTTTCAACCTGAGAAATAACAGCTACCAACCATAAACGAAATCCAACACAACACTCCAATACGTGCACCATGACAGCAACCACCCACCCACCACCACGAAAAGAATACCTACCGGAATTAATAAAAGGCTATCGATGCTGTCATCTAGCAAAGCTGAATTTGACCAAGCAACCCCCCCGTACCAAAAAGCCCTTGATGAAAGCGGATACAATTTCACCCTCACCTATGAACCCACGCCAGGAAACCAACCAAAAAAGAACAGAAAACGAAACAACATCATCTGGTACAACCCCCTATACAGCAAAAACGTCTCAACTAACATTGGCCACAAATTCCTCACTCTGATTGACAAACACTTTCCCAAAGCCAACAGCCTAAGAAAAGTATTCAACAAGAACAACATTAAATTGAGCTACAGCTGTATGAACAATATACGACAAATTATCTCAAACCACAACAAAACAATTGCAAATGAGCCGTCGGCCCCCAGACAGAGCGACCCCAAAACCAACAAAGGCTGTAACTGCCGCAAGAAACCTGATTGCCC